>NC_139623.1:78801059-78886059 GCF_964638095.1 Poromitra crassiceps | reverse complement strand
CAGGAAACTCCCCTCTGCTCAACTCCTCCCTCCGTGGGCGTTCTTCTTGGCTGCAGCGCCGTGTCACAAGCACTTTCCTACCTGTGCAAATGCACTTTCTCATACTCTCGACCTCTCAAATAAATTTCTGAATAGAAATTAAATTACTCTAAATTAGAGCGAAAAAGAAACAAAAAAGAATGGGTTGAAAATCCCATTCTAAAAGCCTTTTATGGCTGTTTCCAATTTGCAAAATAGCCTGCTGCACCACAAGCGTGTCACCAGTCTCACCCACATGGAAAGAATCTATATGAACATATATGCAACTATATGCAACCTATATGCAACCTATATGCAGCATATATGAGCATATAGGCCATATATATGCCGCATATAGGTTGCATATAGGCCAGATTTAGGTGCATATATGCGCATATAGGAGCATATAGGCCATATATATGCCGCATATAGGTTGCATATAGGCCAGATTTAGGTGCATATATGCGCATATAGGAGCATATAGGCCATATATATGCCGCATATAGGTTGCATATAGGCCAGATTTAGGTGCATATATGCGCATATAGGAGCATATAGGCCATATATATGCCGCATATAGGTTGCATATAGGCCATATTTAGGTGCATATATGCGCATATAGGAGCATATAGGCCATATATATGCCGCATATAGGTTGCATATAGGCCAGATTTAGGTGCATATATGCGCATATAGGCCACATTTATGCCGCATATAGGTTGCATATAGGCCAGATTCAGGTGCATATAAGTGCATATACCGGGCATATAGGTCTCCTATAGCTTCTTTATATCCACATATAGGTACTATATGTGCACATACAGGGCATATATGTCTCCTATATAGCTTCTTTATATACACATAAAGGCCCTATATGTTCATAATACAGGTCATATAGGTCTCACTTCTTTATATCCACATATAGGCCATATATGTACACAATACAAGGTATATGCCTCCTATATAGGTCATTTACAAATCTGTTTGTATACACTGTGTCATAATCCATATATACCCAGCGAGCACAAAACGTTTTTTCAACGTTGATTTTTAGTTTCAATCTGGGTGATATTGGGTTTGAACGTCTAAGACCTAATTTCACCCTCTTTTCAACCGGCTAAAATGCAGTTACAACGTAAACGTGTAAAAAAACACAATTTGGTTCATCATATTGTTAAAACATTTGTTTTAGTTTGGAATAGAGACAATATTGATAGTGTGTGAATTGGCATTTTATTGTCTTTTATTGTGTAACTGAGAGTTGAAATCTGATCTACACGAAAACTACATTTCAACGCATTTTATGTCACATGAAATATCATAAATATGGGACTATAGGCTATGTGGTGCCAGCAAAAAGCTTCCAGGACACAACTATGGTTAATAGTTTAGCGCAATACTATAAAATAATGAATTCAGTTCCTGCAGCAACGAGCATGCGCAAGTACTTACTAGCTGTGACTGACTAGACCAAAGCGGTCTGCACCGGTCTGCACCAAGTGCGGAACGAGGTGCTCTGGGCACACGTTATTGTAACAGACTATACGAGGCTCTGTGTAGGCCTACCTCCTGAGCCTCTGGTGTTAAATGAAGTTAACCTCTGAAGCCGTACAGCCTACAGACTATAGATGCACACACACACACAACATCATTTTAGTCTGTTACGATCGTACGCATCACATAAAATAACTTCCCGATCGCTGACAATTGTGGTCTACGTTGTGTGCGAGAGAGTATATAATGTGCCCGGCTCTCTGGTTAGTATAAGAAAATGTATAGCTCAGCACTAGAGCGCACGGCTTGAACCTTGGAGAACGGGGTTCGAATCCCGTGTGCGCTGCTATTTTTTTTTATTTAAAACCCTACATATAGGTACATATATGTACATATAGGTTTCCCATATATGGTGCATACATAAAATTGGCCGATTTCCTATATTATATGTACATATAGGTACATATATGTACCTATACATATAGGTACATATATGTACATATAATATAGGAAAACGGCCAATTTTATGTATGCACCATATATGGGAAAACTATATGTGGCCCTATATTAAAACATATAGGGTACATATAGATTCTTTCCATGTGGGCACTGCCCCGCTGCCGCTGTGCGGCTGTGCCTGGCTGTGCCTGTCTGCGTGGCCGCTCCCCGAGGAAGCCCGGCTGGACTCGCCCGCCTCCCGGAGCCCTGGCCGAGAGCTCCGATGAAGCCCCTGCGACTCTGGTCATATTTACGCTGCGTGCCTCAAAGTGTGCTCCATCCGCAATCCACCATGCAAGTTTGCAATCCCGCACCGCCAGCAATCAGCGCGAAGACGAAAGCGCCTCCGCCAATCCATTTTCATGAGAATGGAAATGGATCACACTGCTTTTTGCTTGCCTTCCTACTTCCTTGTCGCCACTTAGTGGGTCGGTGGAATGGGTTGTACACGTTGTACACGTCCAATACTTATATAAGAGATGTAAAAGGGTTAGATGCACAACCCACCGTCAAAAAAAAAAAATCGATGCCAACGACGTGTTTACACGTCGCTGGCAGTCAACAGCTGGATTCTGAAAACGTGTTAACACGTCGTTGGCAGTCAACGTGTTAACTATAGAGGCTATATTTTCATGCCTGATGAGTGAAAATGAAAACTTTTTTTGCTGAGCCCTACCTGTGAAACTATACAATCAAAATTACATGCTCTCATTGGTGTGACATCACATAGGTGGGTGGGGCAAGCTTCAAACAGGAGGTTGACCCTGCAGGGCATGAGGTGAGGAAAATGACGTAAGCTTCAGCTAGTTTTCATCATAAGGTCATACAATTCTCATAGCTAATATATTGCACAAACTTTTGATGGAACATGACATGGACAGGGTGATGGAACGGGGCCTGCAACTCACACTGGTGGCGCCGCTGTGGCCGACGCAGATCTGGTTCGATCTCACTGGCACAGAGGTCGCCGTGGTTGCTGCCGCGTCGACGGGACCTTCCTGTCGCAGGCGGCGGGGGAGATACTCCACCCTTCCCCCCACAGGTGGAAACTGGCAGCTTGGTCCCTGAACGGAACCTCTTGCTAGCTCAAGGCTTGCCATTGAATGTGATACAAAGCATTCAGAGCGCTAGAGCGACCTCTATATTCGCTCTCAGTACGCATATAAGTGGCGAGCCCTTTGTGTGCTGGTGCGCGGAAAGGGGAGTGGATCCAGTGTATTGTGGCATGGGGCCCATTCTCTGTTTCCTTCAGAGCCTGCATGATGCCTGTCCCCTCAGTCCCTCAAGGTTTACGTGGCTGCGATATCCGCCTGCCACATGGAAATTGATGGCAGGTCGGTAGGGAGCCTCTTCTTGATCTCTCGATTCATGAAGGGCGTTCGCAGGCTACGCCGCCGAAATGGGACTTGGTCACGGTGCTGGAGGGGCTCTCTGTTCCTCTCTTCGAGCCCGTCGATACCATCGATTTGAAGCATCTATCCCCGAAGACTGCGTTGCTCTTAGCCCTGTCTTCCGGTAAGAGAGTTGGTGACTTGATTGCCCTCTCGGTGCAACAGTCCTGGTGTTGTCTGATGACAGGCGCAGGGTCACGCTGCAGCCTAATCCTGCTTATCAGCCTAAAAATATCAATGCTAGCTTCAGGTCTATGGTCATAGACCTGGTAGCCTTTTGCCCTCCTCCTTCGGTCCTGACGGAGGAGCAGCGGTTGCAGACGCTGTGCCCTGTGCGGGCGCTCCTAGCCTATGTGGACAGGATGCGCGCGCTGCACACCTCAAACCAGCTCCTGGTTTGCTTTGGGGCCTGTGCAGGGGCGGAGCGACCCTATCAGCCCAGAGGGGCTTTTTTTTTGAAGGCCAGGCCAGGCCGCAGGGCCGGTTCCAGAACAAGATGACTAGGGGTGCATCCTAGATAGGAAGGGGTGCAGATGCCCGGCCAAAGGCCGGGCCCACTCGGGTGGCCGGCCAAAGGCCGGCCGGCCGAAAAATTTGACATGTTATTTTACTAAAAATAATGCATTTGACCATCATTTCAAGTAGAATGATACCACCCAAGCAAGAATATTTCAAGTGTTTCAAGTGCTTTACTGAAATATTTGGACCATATAATGATAATACAATTATCTCAACCTTAAAAGGTTACATATAGGTGCCAAAAAGCCATAAAATCACATCAAAGAACAAAGAAAAACAACAACTATAATTCAAGTTTAAACAGTAAGTGTGCAGCTGTAGCATTTATACATTTTTTTACTTTTCAACTGAGCATGCAGACAAATAAGGGTGCAATGCATGCTTTTGCACCCCCGTAGAACCGGGCCTGCCAGGCCGCGAAGAAAAATGTGCCTTTTTTGCATGTTTGAATCGGTTTTAGCCATATTTAGTGGAATATCTCATTTTAAACACACCAATGTTATTGTCTATTGATTGAATTCCTCTCAGACTCACACCACTGACTTTATTAAATAAAGTCATTTTAAGTCACAACTGTAAAATAGCTGATAGCCCCTATATCCGAAAACACAATTTGTCACTCACTGAGCCAAGTAATATTATGTCCAAGAAAGACTACAGTGAAGCCACTTTACAGACAAGCTTGTTCTGAAGAAGAAAAATAAAAACACAGGTTGCCAGCCAGGTGGCCTGGCCTGCAAAAAAAAAAAAAGAAAAAAAAAAAAAAATTTGATGGGCCCCCCTGACGAGTGGGCCCGTGGCGGCCGCACCCTCTGCCCCGGCGTACGCTCCGCTACTGGGCCTGTGCCTTGGGCAAGGCCCTGTCCAAAGAGCGCTTGTCGCGCTGGACAGTGGAGGCCATTGCCTTGGCTTACTTTTCCGCAGGGAAGGTCCCCCCGGAGGGTATTAAGGCCCACTCCACAAGAGGTGTCGCTGGTATGCCGGTGATGGACGTGTGTTGAGGCATCATGGTCCATTCATCACACCTTATGAGGTATTGGAGTCTGGAGGTGACCAGTGCACCATTCATGCACACTGTCTTGTCAGCCTCCAGGCGTTAGTGCCTTGCGGTCACTCGCTGTGATGACCGGGTTGCCATGACCCCTGGTCATGTGCCCCGCATTGCCATCCATGGGTCTCAGGGTCGCACGAGGTGCTTCCTTGCAGCAAGAATGGTTGTACATCAGCATATGTGAGAATCCGAGTTCGAAACAAAGTAAAACGTTAGGGTTGTCCTACAACCCAGGTTTTACGAGTGAGAACGAGGATTCTCACAAATTAGCCTTGCTGCCCTTGCTCTGCTCGGGGCAAGGCTGAATGCTTGGAGTGACGAGCCTCAGCCGGTCTGCGCAGGTCGTGTCTCAGACGAGGGCGGGTGCGGGTGGCTGCCCAAATCACCGGCTGAGGTATGCCAGGACGCCTTGAGGGGCGCCTGGGTGGTTTTAAAGGTCTTTTTGAGAGGTAAAAAAGAAAGGCATTCAGTTCAGTGCCGCTAGGCGGGCTTCGGCATATGTGAGAATCCTCGTTCTCACTTGTAAAACCTGGGTTGTAGGACAACCCTAACGTTGTTTTGGGTTAGTTCACACAAAAGGGGACACCACGCCTCCTTGGAATATGATGTAACCTTCATTCCACCTCAGAAGGTAACATCTATATGTTTACATATATATTCTGAGTATTACAGAAATGTATCATGTGTTGGGCTATTTTTTTAATTCATGGCAAGAAAGCTTCCACAAGGCGAAAAGTCCAAAAGTGTCCCATAATACCTTACTGCTGTCATCAGGAAGTGAAATGAAATGTTCGCGAGAGCAGAAAGTAGCGAAGGCAGCTGTTTTGGGTCTGTTGCTACGGTTGTAAACCGTTTCGGTCTGTCTAGCAACTGTTTACAGCTGCCGTAAACTGTTTTGCACATCAAAGGGGCTTTCTACTCTTGCGAACATCTCTCGTTATATTCTAACAGTTTGTTTGAAAGTAATTTAGTAATTTTGTGGTTATGGCCGAAGTGGCTGCCGCAAACCGTTTCATTTCACTTCCTGATGACACCGGCCCGCAGACAGACTAATCATCAAGACAACACTCGCCGATTCACTCGGCTTTCAAGCCAGACTACTCTGCGTTGGCCTCGTCTAATATTAGAGGTAAGATGTGAGGCATTGATATTAAATTGAGTTAAGTTAAGTTTAATAACAATCGAAAATCTTGCTCGTAGCTGCTTTAAGTCACCCCTCATTACTATGACAAGCAACCAACAAGGAGCACAAAGGCCAGAGCCACAGTGTCCACAGAGTCAGGCATATTTTGTCACTTCAGGAGTCCTGAATATAGAAGTGACAAAATATGCCTGACTCTGTAACGATTGTGTGCGATACAGAAGGACTGACAGGCAATTAGACAGGAGAAGAGAATGTAACAATATGGCCTTCCCCCTTCTCTATTCAAGTTTAAGGCATATGCGATCAAGTGAAAAGGGAGTGAAAAATGTTTTCAAAGTCGAGTCCACCCCCAAATATATAAATAGTGGTGCTTGTGAAAAATGTTTTAAAAAGATGGTTCATAACAAAAGAATGGCCACCTAATGGTCCAGGGAAGACATTACCCTGGATAATACACGAACAGACAAGATAGCACACAAGGACACAAGACACATTAGCCACCTAATGGTACAAAACCCTCATGACACAGGACATCACACTCAATTAGACAGGGCAACACACAAAATGAGCTCATCTAACCTACTCTTTTCAATCTACGTTTTTACATGGTGAGTTTTTTTGGATGGGGTATCCCTGGAATACAGGAAAACGATGTATTGTGCCATATTAATAGACACTGGACATTCCCACTAGGAATATGACGATGTCCGGCACTGCAACTTTGGCGATGTAGTTGGATGCTAGACCCATCCTGACAGTGAGTATACGGGTCAGGTAACCTCACCCCATTGAAAGAGTTCGCTTATTTGTGTAAGGTAACCTGTCTGTTGCTGGCAAAGCTTTAAAATACATGGAGGCGTCCATATTCTATATATATAGGCTTCCATATTTCTATGACAGCTGAACCACTAGTTGTAACTTTTAACTGTCCCTGGAAATCGGGGACGTCTGGTCACCTTATCTTACGGTTCAAAGTTCATGAGCTGGGACGGTGGCGTCACTAGAGCTGGTATTTTCCATTCCAAACTCGTAGGAGCCTCAGCAGCCCCGACCTCAAAATTCCAAGATGGCTGCTCCGCGCAACAACAGTAGTTGGTAACAATGGCTAGCCTGGCTAGCGACTGGATCTGACCAGTGAACAGTGAACTTCCCAGCTCAAGTTTTCTGCAAATGGAACGCTAACAAAACGGATGTCACGTCATTTAGCCTCCACATCCCAGTTATTTTGCGATAAAGGAACGGTGCCGCGTCTATGTGCCGACAGACCGCAGTGCCGACAGTCCGCAATGCCGATAGCCCACAAGCAGAACCAGCTGAGCGAGGCGGTGTGCAGCGTGTCGGGGGACCGGCTGCCTCTCCCAGCCCCCACGCCTAAACCTAACCTCTCCCACCCCCCATGCCTAAACCTAACCTCCCGCAGACCCTCACCCTCAACCTAACCTCTCCCACCCCCCACGCCTAAACCTAACCTCCCCCAGACCCTAACACTAAACCTAACCTCTCCCACCCCCCACGCCTAAACCTAACGTTGGCATTGCGGGCTGTCGGCACTGCGGGTGGTCGGCACAGCGGGTGGACGCCAAAGGAACGCACGATGAGGCTCCTACGAGTTTGGAATGGGAAATACTAGCTCTGACGTCACCGTCCCAGCTCATGAACTTTGAACCGTAAGATTACCAGTTCCCAGTTGTAAAGGAATGCATGATTTCTGCAACCAGTCTGGCTCCGCCCACAAAATACATAATCGCTGTTTACAAACATAAAAAGGGTCTTCAGTTTGAAATGCACTTAGGTAACGCTTTAGAATACAGCCCGCAAATAAGCATGTAGTTAGAGTATAACAACGGGGTTTAGGGCTGTAGTTATAGTCTAACTACGGGGTTTAAGGAGTGAATTATAAGATCTGTACTTATAGTCTAACTACGGGGTTTAAGGAGTGTAGTTATAGTATAATAACGGGGTTTAAGGAGTGTAGTTATGGTATAACAACGGGGTTTAAGGAGTGTAGTTATAGTCTAACAACAGGGTTTAAGGAGTGTAGTTAGAGTATAACAACGGGGTTTAAGGAGTGTAGTTAGAGTATAACAACGGGGTTTAAGGAGTGAAAAAATACTTTAACTAGAGGGTAACAAGATCTGTACTTATAGTCTAACTACGGGGTCGCGGGCTGTATTATGAAGCAGGGGACAAATGTTTGTACTTATAGGCTAATTACGAGGTACCACACTGTACTTACAGGGTAACTACGGGGTTTAAGGAGTGTAGTTAGAGTATAACAACGGGGTTTAAGGAGTGTAGTTAGAGTATAACAACGGGGTTTAAGGAGTGAAAAAATACTTTAACTAGAGGGTAACAAGATCTGTACTTATAGTCTAACTACGGGGTCGCGGGCTGTATTATGAAGCAGGGGACAAATGTTTGTACTTATAGGCTAATTACGAGGTACCACACTGTACTTACAGGGTAACTACGGGGTTTAAGGAGTGTAGTTAGAGTATAACAACGGGGTTTAAGGAGTGTAGTTAGAGTATAACAACGGGGTTTAAGGAGTGTAGTTAGAGTATAACAACGGGGTTTAAGGAGTCTAGTTAGAGTATAACAACGGGGTTTAAGGAGTCTAGTTAGAGTATAACAACGGGGTTTAAGGAGTGTAGTTAGAGTATAACAACGGGGTTTAAGAAGTCTAGTTAGAGTATAACAACGGGGTTTAAGGAGTGTAGTTAGAGTATAACAACGGGGTTTAAGGAGTCTAGTTAGAGTATAACAACGGGGTTTAAGGAGTGTAGTTAGAGTATAACAACGGGGTTTAAGGAGTCTAGTTAGAGTATAACAACGGGGTTTAAGGAGTGTAGTTAGAGTATAACAACGGGGTTTAAGGAGTCCTTAAACCCCGTTGTTATACTCTAACTAGACTCCTTAAACCCCGTTGTTATACTCTAACTACACTCCTTAAACCCCGTTGTTATACTCTAACTAGACTCCTTAAACCCCGTTGTTATACTCTAACTACACTCCTTAAACCCCGTTGTTATACTCTAACTAGACTCCTTAAACCCCGTTGTTATACTCTAACTACACTCCTTAAACCCCGTTGTTATACTCTAACTACACTCCTTAAACCCCGTTGTTATACTCTAACTAGACTCCTTAAACCCCGTTGTTATACTCTAACTACACTCCTTAAACCCCGTTGTTATACTCTAACTACACTCCTTAAACCCCGTTGTTATACTCTAACTAGACTCCTTAAACCCCGTTGTTATACTCTAACTACACTCCTTAAACCCCGTAGTTACCCTGTAAGTACAGTGTGGTACCCCGTAATTAGCCTATAAGTACAAACATTTGTCCCCTGCTTCATAATACAGCCCGCGACCCCGTAGTTAGACTATAAGTACAGATCTTGTTACCCTCTAGTTAAAGTATTTTTTCACTCCTTAAACCCCGTTGTTATACTCTAACTACACTCCTTAAACCCCGTTGTTATACTCTAACTACACTCCTTAAACCCCGTTGTTATACTCTAACTAGACTCCTTAAACCCCGTTGTTATACTCTAACTACACTCCTTAAACCCCGTTGTTATACTCTAACTACACTCCTTAAACCCCGTTGTTATACTCTAACTAGACTCCTTAAACCCCGTTGTTATACTCTAACTACACTCCTTAAACCCCGTAGTTACCCTGTAAGTACAGTGTGGTACCCCGTAATTAGCCTATAAGTACAAACATTTGTCCCCTGCTTCATAATACAGCCCGCGACCCCGTAGTTAGACTATAAGTACAGATCTTGTTACCCTCTAGTTAAAGTATTTTTTCACTCCTTAAACCCCGTTGTTATACTCTAACTACACTCCTTAAACCCCGTTGTTATACTCTAACTACACTCCTTAAACCCCGTTGTTATACTCTAACTAGACTCCTTAAACCCCGTTGTTATACTCTAACTACACTCCTTAAACCCTGTTGTTATACTCTAACTACACTCCTTAAACCCCGTTGTTATACTCTAACTAGACTCCTTAAACCCCGTTGTTATACTCTAACTACACTCCTTAAACCCCGTAGTTACCCTGTAAGTACAGTGTGGTACCCCGTAATTAGCCTATAAGTACAAACATTTGTCCCCTGCTTCATAATACAGCCCGCGACCCCGTAGTTAGACTATAAGTACAGATCTTGTTACCCTCTAGTTAAAGTATTTTTTCACTCCTTAAACCCCGTTGTTATACTCTAACTACACTCCTTAAACCCCGTTGTTATACTCTAACTACACTCCTTAAACCCGTTGTTATACTCTAACTACACTCCTTAAACCCTGTTGTTAGACTATAACTACACTCCTTAAACCCCGTTGTTATACCATAACTACACTCCTTAAACCCCGTTGTTATACTATAACTACACTCCTTAAACCCCGTAGTTAGACTATAAGTACAGATCTTATAATTCACTCCTTAAACCCCGTAGTTAGACTATAACTACAGCCCTAAACCCCGTTGTTATACTCTAACTACATGCTTATTTGCGGGCTGTATTCTAAAGCGTTACCTGCACTTATTTTATTTTGTAGGGGCAGATGCACACATCAGCTCTGTGCCCGGTTGCATAAAACCACTTAAGCTAAGGTTACCCTTAAATTTTCATCAAAGTATCCCTTAGGAAAAAAGAGTTGCATAAAATCCCTGCAAAAAAGGATTCCCTTAGCCTTAGGATATTGTAAGGGGAAACCCTTAGATCTCTCTGAGTGTTTGCCCTTATCTACTTGCTCCACAGCGCCGCCGCCGGAAGTATCGGTTGGCACAGAAGCCGCTCTCATCATTGTAAACAGTGCAGTACAGCCTCCCAACCGATACTTCCGGCGGGGGCGCTGTGGAGCAGTTGAAACCCAAAATGACACAGGCGAAGAAGGCTGTGTTTTCGCTCTAAACTTCGGGACTAGCATGCGAATGGGTATTGGAAACTACGCACTATTTGTGAGTGCCATGGCACCCAAACGCTAGATAACAACATTGTCTTGTGGGCGAGTGCAGTTTTATTGTGATTCATAACGTGTACATTATATCCCGTGCATCCACTTAGCAGGGCTTGCAGTGGATAGGGGGTCCGGACCTGAGGCATCTGAAGGAAGAATGACTGATGAGTCTCGCGTTGAGGCTACAAGGAACCATGCGTTGCCAGCTGTCCAGCTTTGAGGTTTTCTGCGTGTGGGACTTTCCAGTCGGTTGTGGGAGACAACACAAATTCCTCGTTCGCTCCCTCTGCAGATCGCTGACGGTACTAGGAGCATACGTGTTTGCTGTGAATCCCCACACGATACATGTGTTTGTGTGTTGTGATCAGTGTTGGGCAAGTTACTTTACATTAGTAACTTAGTTACAGTTACTAGTTACTGCTCTGAAAAGTAACTCAGTTACTTTAAGTTACTCGTTACTTTGCAGGTAACTAGTTACTAGGAAAGTAACTTTTGAGTTACTTTTTTTTTAAACTCAATTCTCTTATTAATGCACACACATTATTTTGGGGTTGCTGTAGCACAGTGTGGGACAAGACAACTGTCAAATTTGAGCATTGTACCCATTATCACTACGACGAAAAGTAGTGGAACAAGAAAACACAACATTTAGGCATTGAGGCATATTTATTATTGCCTTCAAAAAGTAGCCAGTACACTTTTGGCAGTGTATAATTAACAACTGTAGTAGTCTATAATATCCTGGCTGAACAACATAAACACCGTGGTTACCGTTTGTAAAAGCGGAGTGCACGCCTAAACCTAACCTCCCCCAGACCCTAACCCAAAACCATGAGGTGTCGGACTCGTGAGGTATCGGACTCGTGAGGTATCGGACTAGGGGGCAGTCCCCAGCAGCAGAGCCCAGCGCTGCCTGCAGATAGGGACAGAGCAGAGCCTCAAAGCAGCCGCTCGTCGCGGCTGCCTTTAATAGCAGTTCATCTCCAAAAGGCAGGAGACTTGCAGGCATTTTTCTTCCCATTTCATGACAACGCGAAACACACCGTGAACACCCTCCAACGCGAGGGGAATCTGTAAGTGAGAGACGAGTGCTGTGCTTGCCTGGGTGCAGCAGGGCACTGGTGACAGACAGCCTGAGAGAAGCGAGGAGGAGAGGGCTCCATGCTGCTGACTCGCCGAGCGGTGTGAAGTGAACACCGCTTACCGTACACAACACAGCTCACGCAAAATGACCCGTTTCACTATCAGAATTTGGTCCAGTAACATTAGAAAGTATAGAAGTGCCGCACGATTAGCCTACTTCCTCATCAGACCGCCGTCAGACTCGCATTTTCCTCTCTAGCCTCGCTGCTGTAGGTCCCGCACAGAATCGTGAAGTAACGAGTAACGAGCATGTTTAAACCGCAATAATTGTAAGTACGTTACGTTACTGATGAAGTAATTCGTTACAGTACTCGTTACCGCAAAAAGTAACTTAGTTACTGTAACGCGTTACTTAATAACGCGTTAGTCCCAACACTGGTTGTGATGAACACGAGCAGTCGGAAGAGTGAAGCGTAACCATGGTAACTGAAGCGCTCTGTGCCGTATTCCGACAGTACTGTAGCGATGTGGGGTTGCCAGTAAACATGGGTTTGTCTGAGTGTTGGGTTCAGTTCGCTGGGGGTGTTGTAGAGTGTGTCCCACCGCACGTGAACGCGCTAGGAATAGGAGTAACGCACCTGAAGGGGACATGGAGTCACGTGGGGTTGCTAGCTCGCTGGGGATTGGGTGAGCGGGAGGTGGCCATTTTGTCGGCGGGGAAATGTGTGTGTGTTGGCCAGTCTGAAGATACGAGGAGGCGGACTGGACGTGTGTGTAGCTAGGAGCTGTGTGTGCTAGCTGGGAGCGTAGCCAAGTGTGGCTAGGCGCGAGAAGCTGTGGGTGTGAGGGTGAATAAAGACTGCACCAAGTATTCGCCTCTTCGGCTCCTTCATTAATGATCCCGGGAGCGGATTACTACAGTACTATAAAAGCCGCAGTCTAAACACTTATTGATTGATTGATTGAAACGATTTATTTCAAACAGTTAAAACAATACATAAAGTGAAAAAACAGTAAACATAACAGTCTAATAGACTTCATCAAAAGGAAAATACGTAAACGCAAACATAAAAAAGGTGAACTGTTTGAAAAGGGGCAGGAAGAAGCCTAGGCTTATCGAGTCCTGCCCCCCAACTTAGGCAAGGAGAAAACCTAAGAGGCTTTATGCAACGCTCCAATAAGTGAATCCCTCAGCTAAGGGAGATATATTGCCTAAGAGATTAAAGGGACAGATCGCCCTAAAATCCAAAATACATATTTTTCCTCTCACCTGTAGTGCTATTTATCCATCTATATCATTGTGGTGTAGTTGCCTGAGTTTTGGAGATATCGGCCGCAGGGATGTTTGCCTTCTCTTGAATACAATGGAACTGGCACTCAGCTTGTAGTGCTTGAAGCACCCCAAAAAATACATTTGAGAAACTCAACAGCATTGTCTCTTTCCAAAAATCATGACCCGGTTACTCAAAATAATGCGCAGACTTTGTTGTGAGCAGTTTCATGTAGGAACTATTTTCTTTTGCAGTCTCATAGTCATGTAGGAACTAGCTAGCAGCTAGCGGCTGTAGTTCGGTCAAAAAACAAAAAGTTCCTCCATGAAACTGCTCATAACAAGGTCTGTGGATTATCTTGAGTAACGGGGTCATGATTTCTGGAAAGAGACATTGCTGTTGAGTTTTTCCAAATGTATTTCTTTGGCACTTTGAGCACCACAAGCCGAGTGCCATCCAGTTCCATTGTATTGGAGAGAAGGCCAAAACTCTGCGGCCGATATCTCCAAAACTCGGGCAACTAACACAAAATGATGGATAAATAGCACTACAGGTGAGAGGGAAATATATGTATTTTGGATTTTATGGGGAGCTGTTCCTTTAACTTAAAAGTTTGAAACTTAAGTTTATGCAACTGTACTGTCAAGGAGCCAAGAATCACTACCACCCATTGTTCTCTACTGTATCTGCTTTCCCACCCAGAGCTTGTAGGTCGAAAGCACAGCAGAAGCATGGCCATTCAAATCAGACATAAATCAATCAGGATCTATTGCTCATGATGCGCTCTGTACAGTAAAATGAATTTTGGCCCTGCCTCCTCTCCATCTGGATTTAGTTACATGGCCCGTGAGCCGGTAGTTTGTCAGTGTGATTAAGTCATGTGCTCAGAGTATCTGAAGGCCTTGATGATGCATTGGCTGAGGAGGAGGATTTTTTTTTTTTTTTTTTTACAGCTTCAGAGTCCATCTAATCTCATCCCTCATGCCCAAGAGGAAATCACTTCAGTGAATAACGGTGTCATGAACCAGCAGACGACCAGAAACACACTCACCTCTTCTCTTCACCTAGCTACAATGTCTTGGACTGTAAATAGAAGATGGAAGCTGCTAGAATGAAAGGCTGATCCAAAGGCATGTGCCTTGGATTTATTTTGGAGGATCAGCTGTACTAGAAATGAACTGTATTCCCATCTCTGTCTAATGATTGGATGATGACTTTAGATACTGTATGCACAGTGCACACAGGTGCAGTGACACACAAGCATAATGCCATGAATGTACTGTATGCTCTCTCCCTCTCTCTCTCTCTCTCTCTCTCACACACACACACACACACACACACACACACACACACACACACACACACACACACACACACACACACACACACACACACACACACACACACACACACACACACACACACACACACACACGTGAAGACCAATAATTCAGTACAGTTTTGACCTTTGCTGGTATTTGCAAACACTCTGCAATGGCAACTGTATATACTTTTTTGAATATATATTTTTTAGATTATTACTGAAGTTCAAGTCAGATGTGACATTTGAATGTCCTGATTTTTTGGATGGAATAAAATTGCAAATCTGTTGGCAATTTACATTTTGATGTGCGAGTCAGTCATTAATCTTGGTGTGGCACACTGATGGACAAGACATTTTGAAAGTGGCACTTCATACCAAAAAGGTTGCTGACCCCTGCTGTAGATACACATGGGCACCCCAGTGTGTGTGTGTGTGTGTGTATGTGTGTGTCTCTCTCTCTCTCTCACACAGACACACACGCACGCACGCACGCACGCACGCACGCACACACACACACACACACACACACACACACACACACACACACACACACACACACACACACACACACACACACACACACACACACACACACACACACACACAGAGGATGTTTTCCTTACACACACCACATCATTTTGACAGAAACATGCCTATAATCTCCAGCTTGCAACTGGTGGATCTAAATGGATCTAAAAAAGCAATAACACAGCAATTGCTCGTTGTGATATATTCTGTCCCACCAGTTTAATCATTACATTCTTCATGCATATTAATCTGCATTGATACACATCCGCTTGATTACTTTTGCATTTTTGTTGTTCATATGTTCATGTGGGTTTTGGTCGGTGTGTTTTGTACCAGTGACTCCTTACATTATACTGGCTTTCCCGGGGAAGCTAAGCAGGTCTGGCTGTGGATACTCCTTGGATGGGAGACTGGTGCTGGAAGTGGTGTTGGAAGACCAGTAGGAGGTGCTCTTCTTCACCTCTGTTCTCATGAATTATCTCCCCAATGCCCCAGGGCAGGCTGGGTTTCCCAAAAGCTTCTTAGCGCTAAGAAGCTAATTTAACCCTTCTTAAGGCCCCCTTAAGAAGCAAACGCGTTTCCCAATTGCTTCTTTACGAAGGCATGCGTTTCCCAAACGCTTCTTAGCGCTAAGAAGCTTCTTTGACCCTTCTTAAGGCTCCCGTAAGAAGCCAACGAAGCCAACGCGTTTCCCGATTGCTTCTTAGCCTAAAATTATCTTCCGTTAAGAAGGCTGCGTTTCCCAAAAGCTTCTTAGCGCTAAGATGATCTTTCGTTAAGAAGGTTTTGTAAGAAGGGTCTGGGGCATTCTTAACACCTTCTTAATGACGAAACACTGGCAGATCCAGCCGCGTCAGGCAAAAGGAGATACTTGTGTCCACTGTTCCTCTTGTGTTTTTCCCTTTTTCCTTTCTTTCATGCACCCTTTAGTGTTTAAAATTGGGAAACACTTGAAAATCTCCCCTGTATGTATGGTTACTTGTGTTTTAAATGTTTTACTGTAGGCTATATTCCTGTAATCAGAATGGATTCCTTTTATAATAAGAATCTTGTGGATTTATATAGCACCTTTCACAGAACCCAAGGTCGCTTAAATTCTGTAGTGTTTCTCGCAATTTTGTTGTATGCTGTGTATATAAAGCAATTTGAACTGCAGTCCATGTCTGAAATAAATAATGTTTAATAGAAGAAGTTCTTGTTTAACATGACCACGATTAGGTTATTCTACAACAGTATTTGTCAACCACTGGGTCGTGGCCCACTGGTGGGCTCAGAGTGCCATCAAGTGGGCCGCAGAGGACCTCTCACATCGAGATGGTGGACAGCTCCAGAAGATGCTTCTTAATAGCCTTTTTTTTTTTTTTCTTCTCTTCTGTTAAGAAGGCGTTTGGGAAACACTTCTTTGGAGCCTTCTTAACTCCTTAAGAAGCTTCTTAACTCTTAAGAAGCTTCTTTGTTGGGAAACTCAGCCCAAGGACTCTGTCCTGTGAGTGAGCACCATCCTTCAGATGAGACATTAAACCGAGGTCCTGACTCTCTGTGGTCATTAAAGATCCCATCAGCACTCTTCAGTAGTAGGGGTGTAACCCCGGGGCCCTGGCTAAATCCCCACAAGGGACTTCCTTCAATCATGGCCACCTAATCCCCAGGTGGGTGCTACACCCCCCCCCCCCCCCAGAAAGGCACTATATGAATACTATAAATTATTATTATTATTATTATTATTGAATGTAATTTCCATCCAATCATTGTATGTATGCAGCACACAAGGCAGAGGTGAGAGTGTCTTTTTTTTTTTTTTTTCATGGTCAGGCGCCTGTTGAGTCTGTTGACTAATGTCCCATTGACATCAATAGCGATACTGACATAACATCAGACAGCCAGTCACCTCTGCTCACTCTGTCATGGGCCACAGTGACAGAGCTGACAGTCTGAATCAGAGGAGAAGAGGCCAGGTAAAGATGCTTATGCAGCGTATGCAGTGAAATGAGTTGTTCTAGATTGAATTCACATCACATCCTCTTCTACCATTGAAATACCTGTTCACCTGTGGAGTTTGCAGGTTTTTTGTTATCAACATGACAACACCTACAGTAGGAGAAAGGGTAGATATTGTTTGCTGAAAGAGTTGTTCATATTGGGAAATCTTTACTAACCTGCTTTGGATCCAGCTTTCAGTCAGGCCATCTGATATATATTAGGGTGATATTTTGAGACAACTCTGAAATGTCACAAACTGAATATTTATTAGCTTGGGACATTTTTGAAAGTCTGTTCCCTCCAGGGTAAAGCACCAAATAGCGTTCTGAGTCCCTCAGTGGTAGCATTTGACATGGGTTAGAGCAGCTATATATTCTCAACCACTGGGCCGTGGCCCACTGGTGGGCCTCAGAGCACCGTGTAGTGGGCCACGGAGGCAGTGGTATTGCCAAATATATTAATAAAAATAAAATAAAGTGATTATAGCTATTTATTTATTTTTATATCTAAATGTGCTCAAGAATGATATAGATCAAAAACTTCCAATTAAAATGCCTAATTTCAATGACTTTTTTTCTCTCTCTCTATCATTTATCTGGGAAGGTGGTCCTCGGAACTGTTTTAACAATCAGAAGTGGGCCTTAAGTTACAAAAGGTTGAGAACCCCTGGGTTAGAGGACATGTAGCGATGGTGACAAACATGGTTGCCATCCAGACGGCTAAACCTATTCGGGCACATGGTGTCGTTGTCTCCACGTCTAATAATAGTTCAGTCAGACTCTCTCTTATAGAACAATAAATATTGATCATATTATCGCTCTGAAAAACGTGAATGCATGTGTCTTTGTTTTGTTGTTGAATAAAACAGCATTTGATTGACAATATTTGGCTGTGTGATCAGACAGTCACACTCTGACGTGCACTCCATGTACAAAGGCTACTATTAATTCACGCCCTTTTCAAGCGCCGGGATTGGCCTGCAGTGAGCCAATTACGCCCCAGTCACATTTTTGACAGCTCAGGCTCACACACAGCGCAAATCTCTCACACACTCTGCATCCATGCGTCATATTTCATTAACCAACTGAATTAATCTTGATAGCTGACATTTAAATAAATGATGGTCATGTAGCTTACGTTCCTTAATGCAATATGTGAACCCTAACGTGGCTTCATCAGATCAATATTGCTCGACTGTAGCCCACCTGAAGCCACCAAATTTGTTCACTAATGCAAACCTCATTCAAAAATGCAAAAAAAAAAATCATGCCTAGCCATTTCAGGCCCTTGTTAACACATTCACTGCCAGCCGTTTTTTTTTTTTACTGTAGGTAGCTTCTGCCAGAGGGGTTTTTTGAGGATTCTGGCTCATCTTTCAAGACCCGAGGATTCTTTTCTGCTAAGATTTTGTGAACACAAAATATCTCAAAAGAACTAATAGAATGTGTGCTTTCTCTGTCTAAAAGAGTTAGTTTGTAGAGTTAGTAGTTATGTAGGCATTAGCACTTGAATACAGCATGGTTTCAGCGTCTGAAAATTTAAGCTGAGATAAATAGCTTTTTGTGAAATTCGATAGAACAGTCACTTTAACCATTCATTTTTGGCATCAGTAAGACGTCAGACATCTAAACAATAGTTTTGAACAGTAATTTCCTCCATAACAGCAGGAAACACCCCTCTCCTTCAAACTCCTGTGTTCTTCTTGGCTGCAGCGGGCGTGTCACAAGCTCGTTTCTGTTGCTGCTGTAACCTCGCGTCACCAGGCTCACTGCTTTGCTGCTGCTCCTGTCTGCTGGTGGCCGCTGGGCAAGTCTGGATGGGCTCGCTCGTTTCTTGGGGTTTGTGTTGAGAGCTTTGATGAAGCTTTTGCGATTCTGGTCTTATTTATGCTGCGTGTTTCAAAGTGTGTTCCACCCGTAATCTATTATGCAAATTTGCAAAACCTCACCGCCAGCTCCCAAGCGCGAAAGTGAAAGCGTTTTCGCCAATCGATTTTCATGAGAATGGCTTCCTCACACTGCTTTTTGCTTGCCTTCCTCTAGTCTGGAGAACACTGTCGCCACTTAGTGGGTCGGTGGAATGGGTTGTACACGTTCGGTGGCTCCAATATTTTTATAGGAGACGTGGGGGGCATTGATCCACGTCCCACCGTCAAACTTTTTTTTTTTTTGACGACTCAACTCGTCATTGGCAGTCAACCGTTGGATTTTTTTTGACGACTCAACTCGCCATTGGCAGTGAACGTGTTAAGTGTCACAGAGTGATATGTGATTGACATGTGATTGTCAGGGACCCCCTTGTTTAATTATATGTCAATTTATGTCTTTGCATCAGAGGATCAAACAGGAAGTGGGAGTGGCTTAGAGATGATATCCGTGGCATTTCAGGTGCGCAGCCCCCCCTCTCTGCCAGTGATTGAAGCCGAGCCATGGATTCTCTGGAGCCCCTGTTCCCTAGTGGTTTTCCCTCTGTTCTCACGTGCGGTTGTGTGTGTGTGACTTTTGTTTTAAAGGACAGCTTTTCCGTGGGGAATATGAATATATATTAAATCTCACGCCCCTAAGGTTTTCGAATCCGTTGAAATTTTTGAAATTGGTTGTTTACAGCCAGAGATATCAACCATCTCTCACATTATTTCCATGACGCTCTGACGCAAAAGTCCAGCCTTGCGGAAGTCGAGCACCTATGAACTACACTACTTGTGGGCCTGTGCTGCCATGGTCCCGCCTCTAGAGGTCCTCCACGCCCCTTCAGAGGTCTTGAACAAAAACAAAAGGCAGCCATCTTTTTCAACCGCATAGCCTATGGTAGCTAATATTAGCTTTCCATAGTTCCTTGCAAAGAGACCATATCTCGGGAACGGAAGCACGTACCGACACGGGACTGGCGGCATTGGAAAGCTCGTCAAATTTTACATCTAGTAGTAGGTGCGTTGAAGTAACGAAATCAACGCTGAGCAATGTACCCGTTTTTACCCATTTTTACATGAAATAGTTACAACATCAGATGCGCATAACTCCTTGGAAAATGCCTTAAAATGCATGACATTTTTTTTATGAAGACATCTCCCGCCATATATACTTCGGTTTAAATTTGGTGCAATTTGGAGGCAATTTTATTTTCGATTTTTTCTTCTTCTCATAATGTTTTATTGTCGAAGCCTTCTTCTTCTTCTTCTTTGAGTTTTATGGCGGTTGGCAAACATATATGTGCATTACCGCCACCTACTGGAGTTTGATATCAGCCAAATGCCTGAGGGGTGGGCGTCGAATCTAAGGCCACGCGAGCCCAGTGCATTGTGGGAAATGTAGGATTTCGAGTCCCCGCACCCACCCCTCCCCTCCACCACCACCCCCCCCCCCCACACACACACACACACAGAGTGGATTTCTGTTGATATCTCTGGCTGTGAAGAAGCAATTTCAAAAATTTCAACGGATTCGAAAACCTTAGGGGCGTGAGATTTAATATATATTCATATTCCCCACGGGAAAGCCATCCTTTAAGAAGCGTCTTTTGAGTAAAGGCTGCCTGAATCTGGCCTCCACTGGGCTGTCCACAAACCGGGCTGTCTATAGCTGTCATCGCCCCAAGCTGTCGCAGGTAGGCTGCTCCCATTCAGTTTGGGATTTCTTGTTTGATATTTCTGTGCAAAGACGTTCTGTGTTGTTGTGGCAGGGTTGGATTGACTAGACACGAGCTTGATCCTATTTTGAGAGCCAGACTCTGTCACATTAAGCCATTGCAGTGGGTGTGAATAACACTTGGGTTGGTACAGTATGAAAACAACACCCTGATCTCTTGTTGCTCTTAGCAGTAAATTCATATTACTTTAATATAGGGAAATGTAGCCTTACATCATTTTTGTGTGATGTGATTGCTTGCTGTTTCATGAAAGCCCATATTGATCAGGATTGTAGTGAGAAAATCGAACTGATCAGTGTGACAATTCTAAATGAGTGCTCAGCTCTGTGAAAGAAGTAGGGACATTTTGGCTGCACTGAGTTCCTTCTTACAAAAAGCAGCAGTTTATATAGGTTTCTACTTGAAGTAATCCAATTAAAACCTGTGGCTCCACTCTGCTTCTCTTGACCACTTACACACAGAGGGAGGCTCAGCTGACAGCATCCTCCCACAGGAGCAGTTTGTCTGCAGTAAAGACCTCAAACTTATGGGGGTATTTGCCAAACCAATCAAAGCCCCAGGGGGGACGCAGTGACAGCGTTCCGGCCCAAGGATGTGTATGATTGGACTCGGGGGAGCACGTATCTTCTGATTAGGCACTTGTTTGACATCAGACAACGTCAAAGGTTTCTCTCTCTTCTCTCTGCCACAGCCTTCTCTCTCTCTCCTACGTTTCTGAGAACAGAAGTCAGATCAAGACAATGTAATTAGGGTAATGGTGGCCAGGGGCGGACTGGGATCATAATTCAGGCCGGGCATTAGATACCAAGCAGGCCAGGCCGATACGGGCCGACGCGCAATTTTACAACGAGATGCACCCACTTTAACCCTGAAGTGTAATTATTACTTCAGACTAACTAATAAAGTAATAAAACCACTAGTAAACCAGTAGGTGGCGCCTGGGCTGCTGTTCAGTGAGTGGCCTGACTGCAGCCACACAAAAAAAAAAAAAAAAAAAAAAAATTGCAGGCCAGGCCAGGCCACCGGGCATTTGCCCGACGTGCCCGATTATGCAGTCCACGCCTGAAGGTGGCTAACAGTGTCGTAGATCTCTCTCTCTCTCTCTCTCTCACACACACACACACACACACACACACACACACACACACACACACACACACACACACACACACACACACACACACACACACACACACACACACACACACACACACACACACACACACACACACATACACACACACACACACACACACAAAACACACTCATACACATGTACATATGCAAACACATACAATGGAATGTTAACGATATCTTGTAAAAATGTAATGGTGACATTGATTTCCCGCTGCTCCAAAGATTAGGCCTTGGCAGTGTTGAGTTATAGGATGCTGCGGCCGGATGGATAGCAGATCTAATTGAAGGCATTATTTCCTCAGGAGGTTTTTACTCTTCTGGCCAAGAAGGGATGTTTTTTCCAAATGGTTGGGCTCCAGTTACATGCAGCCAGTCATCTGTAACACCATAATGATGTTAGAAAACACAAGAGGGAAGATCAAGTGTGTAGCTAACAGATCCTACCCTCATTTAGCCTCTGGAAAAAGCATCTTACGCATACGCAGTATAGGTGCATATCAAATTCAACATAACATAACATCCTCCCACTGCACTGCAGTTTTACCTCTTTTTACCCCCCCCCCCCCCTCTCCTCTCTCTTTCTCTATCTCGCATTCCTTTTATAGTTCACCCATTTACTCAAATGCCAGCTGGTCTGTGGTGTGTGACAGACCTTTCCTTTGATACAAATAACAATAATAACCTCCGTATTTTTCACCAAAGGATATCTCTCCCTCCATCTCAGTCTATTTCTTCCTACACGCCTGCAGGGACCTGCAGACTCTTGTGTTTCTATCTGACTCCTTTGGAGTACTGAAGTGTAAGCCCCCACTCTCCACCATGTTGGGTTTAATTTGATCATGGACAGACTGTCTATACTAGCT
This sequence comes from Poromitra crassiceps, assembly GCF_964638095.1. Taxonomy (NCBI): domain Eukaryota; kingdom Metazoa; phylum Chordata; class Actinopteri; order Beryciformes; family Melamphaidae; genus Poromitra; species Poromitra crassiceps. The sequence goes on along the minus strand of NC_139623.1, from coordinate 78,863,136 downwards.
GGACTCACAAATTTCCCCTCGGGGATCAAGAAAGTGCATCTTATCTTATTTACAACCCAGGATATTCAAGTATAAATCAGGGATGAAGTGGAAAACGTACATCTTTGAAGAAAAAATAAATCGCACTTCTATTGACATGTTGTTTTAAATGTGAATTAATGATCTAACAAATTGAGGAGATCATGAGTGGCAAATCTTAACTGCACAAGTAGAAGAAAGTGCCTTGTTAACACCATGGTTGTGTTTTGGTTAAGAATGGACAGTTATTGACCTTTTTCACAGCAGCCATTTTGTGTCTAAAAGGCAGGAAGTAACACAGGTGCAAGGCAAGCAAAACATTAATGAGGGTTTCCAACTTCCAATCAATTTAGGTGTTCAAGTGCTGGGGCCCTCGTTAATGTTTTGGTTGCACCTATGTTACTTCCTGCCTTTGTGACACAACATTGTTGCTGTGAAAAAGGCAATTAGCAGGCTTTGGAAAATCCACTTACCGTAAATTCCGGACTATAAGCCGCGGCTTTTTCCCCGTTTTTTGGCCCTGCGGCTTATATAACGGTGCGGCTTATCTATGGATTTTTTCAGAAAGAAAAAAAAAAATACAAATAAAATCTCTCTTTTTTAGCACTCTTTCTAACTATAAATCCACTTCTGTTTTAATTTCCTCTCTTGCCCTCTTTTCACCACACCGCGGACACTGTGTGCACTGTAAAAATAAACAAAGGTGGTGTTGTGTTATGTTGTTTTGTTGAAATTTTACGGTAATACGGTAAATGGGAGCTTCCTCAAACAGCCATCTCTTTCCCGACAATCCCCTCTGTGCGTGACCCCTTACATATGGTAATTACGGTAAGCAAACGGCCACTCGGCCAACAACTCCCTCCCCCGACTACCAGGAGAAAATCACAAACTTCGGCGAATTCACACAAAGGAAGATCAAGGAATATTCCATCGAACCGGAGCAGATCATAAATATGGATGAAGTGCCTTTGACGTTCGACCTGCCACTCACTCGGACTGTTAACAAGAAAGGTGAATCGTCGATCACATTGAGAACCACTGGGCACGAGAGAACGAATTTCACTTGTGTTCTGGCCTGCTCTGCATCTGGAGTAAAGCTGCCGCCAATGGTGATTTTTAAGCGGATTACGATGCCGAAAGAGAAAATTCCCAGTGGGATATGCCTCAGAGTCAACAAGAAAGGGTGGATGATGGAAAGTGTCATGAAGGAGTGGCTGGCTGAGTGCTACGTCAAGCGCCCTGGAGGATTCTTTCACCAAAAAAAAGCTTTGCTCGTTCTCGACAGCATGAGGGCTCATATAACAGATTCCGTGAAAGCAGCCATCAAGACCACAAACTCCTTTGTGGTCTTGATACTTTGCTAGATGGGAGATTTTGCCTTTGAATTTGTTGGGAAGAATAGACACAGTAAGAATGAATATTTTACCGAGATTGTTGTTTCTGTTCCAGTCATTGCCTATTGGGGTCACTAATTCTACTTTTAAAATGCTAGATAAAATTATATCTAAATTCTTATGGCAAAATAAAAAAGCTAGAATTAAATATAAGACACTTATTTGCCCGAAGGAGAAGGGAGGTTTGAGTCTTCCAAATTTAAAAAATTATTATTGGGCAGCGCAACTTAGAGCGATATTTTTGTGGATAACTAATGAAACGGATACGATGTGGGTGGGAATTGAGCAAAACTCATGTCGAAGTATACCCTTGGAATCACTTCCATTCATATCCGAAAGGGAATGGAGGAGACTCAAGGGCGGTAATGAGTGGATTAAAGGAACAATGAAAATATGGTCAGCCGTACGAAAGAAATTAAAATTGTCAAAATCGATTTCTAGAGCTACTAAAATAGCAAGAAATCATGATTTTTTACCATCTCTTATGGACTCAGGGTTTAAAATATGGGCAAACAAGGGGTTGATATATATTGCACAACTGTTTAATGGACCAATTATGAAGTCATTTGAACAAATTTCAAAAGAATTTAATTTACTAGCCCATGATTTTTACAAATTCCTACAGATAAGACATTACCTTGAGAAACATGAGGAGTGGGAGAATATTTGTAAATCACCTTCCAATCTAGAGGAGCTGATTATGTCATTTACAGAAGGAGAGAAGAAAAGTGGGATTGTATCACAAATTTATAAAGCATTACAACATGAATCCAATGATAACAATATGTATGTCAAAGAAAAGTGGGAATTAGAAGCAAATATAATAATTACAGATGATCAATGGGAAGACACATTCGAAGCAGGACATAAACTAACTAACAGTCCAACATGGAAAGAATTTGATTGGAAGGTGAAAATGAGATATTTCAACACTCCTTCTATTATTTCAAAATATAATAATACGTCTGAGTTATGTTGGAGGGGTTGTGGACTGATGGGAGACTTCACACATATTTTTTTTGACTGCCCGAAGTTACTGGAATTCTGGAAGGATGTCCAAAAAGAGATTAAACAGATTCTGGGCGTTGACATTATTTTAGAGCCAGCACTTGTGGTACTGGGCATACCTCCTGACAATGAGATAGATAAAGACTTAATCTATTTATTGAGAATTCTGTTATTAATAGCGAAAAAAATGATAACAGTCTCATGGTTGAAGCCGCAGCCCCCCTGCATAACACAATGGAGAGAACGAGTAAAGAGTGTCTTTATCATGGAAAAAATAACAGCAAGATTACAGATGAAAGTAGAAAGGTTTGATGTAAGATGGGCTCCAATACTTGTAATGTCTGACCTGTAATTACCTCTTTTTCTTTCTTTTTTTCTTTTCCTTTTTTTCTTTTCTTAATTTCTTTTCTGCACATTTTTCTTTTATTTATAAACATATGATGATTATGGTTAAATCAAAACATGTTTAGACAAATGATACAGTGGATAACAAATGTCAAGGATTACATGTATGCAACTCAAACTGTTTGTCTTATTTGTGAAATAAAATAAATAAGTTCCAAAAAAAAGACCACAAACTCCATTCGGGTTCCGAAAGGCTGGACTGCTGCGTGATGATGACGCCGGCACAGCTGGGCGCCTTCAGAGGCTGTTCGATTCCGACACCGACAGTGACGAAGAGGAGTTCCTTGGTTTTGAGAGTGACAACGAAGGAGAGAGGAGAGTGGTTGACGAAGCCACCCTGAACCTGTTCGTTTCCGACACTGAAGTTGAGGACTTTGCTGGTTTCAGTACGGAGGAAGAAGAGGAAGACGAGGATTAGTGACTTGACTTTGACTCTGACTCTGTTTTTGACGCTGCACCTTCACCTAAAAGATGAAGACAAGGATTACGGTACCTGGTTTGATTGTTGACAGCACCTTTTGTTGAAATGTTAATAAATGGGAGCTTCCCCAAACAGCCATCTCTTTCCCGACATTCCTCTCTGTGCACGAACCCTTATGGTAATTAAACATCAAAACACCCGCGGCTTATAGTCCGGTGCGGCTTATATATGTAAAAAACAGTCAATTTTGCTGCTGCGGCTTATATACCGGTGCGCCTTATAGTCCGGAATTTACGGTATATCAAAATTCTCAGAAACATCAGATCAAATCTATGTATTCACCTTGGAATGTTTGGAAAGTTTATTTAGTTAATTTATGGTAGACAATAAATTAATCCTGAAAATAAATCAAAGCTCTCTTTTTTTTGGAAATGTGTTGACACTTGACATCATGGTTTTATTCTATGATTTGCTCAAACCTTGGAAAATGTAGCATGATTATGTAAACTAAGTAGTGTGTGAGATGAATGTGCCAAAGTCCCCTATGGCTATACAGTATGGGTTTGGATCTGCTATACTATGACATGCTTCTCTCTGTTTCTTTCATTTACTTATAGCTGAGAATTCCATGTGTTTGGAAACTGAATGCTGTGAAATTTCAATTTTCGCACCCAGAGGCTCCTGTGTATAAAAGACACTTTTATTAACTGATACTCATTTGCAACCTTCTGGTTACAGTAAAGTGCCTGCCGCTCCAGAGCGAGGGGTTGGTGGTGTTGTCCCTTAGTTAATCATACCATGCCTCTGTGATGGACACTCAATATATAAAAACATGTTTTCTCAAAACATTAATTTTGTTGGTTTGGGGGGTGGGGGGGGGGGGGGGTGACTGAGTTCTCACGACATTTGGCTATCATAAACATTTATATTTGTTATTTATTTGGGAGTAGCTCAGTTGCCACCATATTTATGTTTCAACACTATATTTCTTAGTCATAATAGGTTATTAATTCAGCAACCTTAAGCTGCTGGAAGACAACCATGATGGCTTTATCAAAGTAGTAATGCGGGGGGAATCACAAGCAGCTAACAGGTTCGAAAAATCCACTCAACAAGACCTCCTTAACAAAACAAGAACAAAATCGACTGACAATTCACTAATTTGTGCCATTCCTTACTCCCCTCTAGCTGAGGACATGGCCACTGTCATCAGGTCCCACTGGCATATACTGGCCACTGACTCCACTCTTCAGAGAACACTCCATGTACCACCACGCGTTGTTTTTAAGAGACCACCGAATTTGAGAAACATGCTTATCAGAGCGGACTGTCCCCCCGTTGCTGCCCCGAAACCAGCTACATTTTTACCTCCACCTGGACCTGGTTATAAATGCGGACACTGCCAGCAATGTAATTTCACACACAAGACTAACAAATTTTATCACCCTCACACTGGAAAGGCATAGGCCTACGACATCAAAGGATTGATCTCATGTGAAACCAACAATGTAATTTACCTTTTGAAATGCCCGTGCGGACTGGCGTATGTAGGGAAAACATCTAGACCCCTAAAGAACAGAATCTCAGAACATCGCAGCAATATTAGGACTGCTGATCAGAAAAGCCCAGTTGCTAAACATTTCAATCTCATGCAGCACAGTGTCGCCTCTCTGAGCTACACTGGCATTGAACACGTCCAGCTACCCCGCCGGGGAGGCGATATTGATAATCTCCTTTTGAGACGCGAACTTTTTTGGATGTAGCCTACACACTGAACACTGTATCTCCTGGAGGTCTAAATGAGGAGATGGACATTCGCCCCTGAAGAAGATATGTGATTTGTGTGTGTTATCAGATGTTTATTCCAGTGTGCCCTCTATAGTGTGGTAAAAGATGTTGTGGTTTGTGTATATATATATATTGCTTGTTAATTGTTATGTATTATTGTATATATTGTAGCGTTCCTGGTATTGAAGAGGCAGAGGCTTCTTGCTGGTACAGGGTTCTTTATTCACAGTTATTCTTATTTCCAACTCTCGGCGGTTGTCACGCTCATAGCTAGCTGCTTCTTTCTAGGCGGTAACCGGAGACTGCCCACGCATGCTCAGTCTCCCCCGGAAGTCTCCCACAAGCATAGTGTTCCCCCCAGTAACACTCCCACACATAAGTTCCTATCTGTAGTCGAGACACTTCCATTGCTCACCACTGTATGTGTAACACTGATTCGCTACATACTCCCCGCCCACTAATAAGTCAACGCCCACGTTGACACCACACCCACACATCCCCCTGTACCAAAACACACCCAAACATCTTTTCTTTCCTTTGGCAACTTCTTTTGTTTTTTAACCACATTTTACGTTTCATTTTCTAGCTTCTCCCACATCCTTCATTCCCCACAATATCTCATGCCATGTACATTATTTTCTTTTCTTATACAACATTTTCAACCACCATCCTCCTTCCTTTTTTTTTTTTTTTTTTTTTAGTACAGTTCAAAGTTCTCCAAATGTCCTGGAGCCCGTGGCTCTCTCCGTGGCCGTGTTAGTCTCTGTGATTCTGCCTGTGGGGCTGATCCCACCTGCAGTGTCTCTGAGACTTCAAGTCCCTGGGTGGTGGCCGTCCGGTCATAGCCGGACGCCCCTCCCTGTGGAAACAGTTCCCTTCTCCTAGCACGTCTAGGTGAAACCGCTGGGCGGCCGAGATCTGGGGGAAGGGTGCACCCCCCCCGGTACGGGGCCAACCTGTCTCGGTGGAGTACCTTCCTGCCACCAAGTGGCATCTGCACTCGGTACACCACCTCCCCCATTCTCTCCAGGACCCTGCATGGGCCTGTCCAGTGACAGTCCAGTTTAGGGCTACGCCCTTTCTTTCTCCGGGGTGTGTACACCCAGACCAAACCCCCCCCCCTGGAAATGGTTCCCCTTTGCCCTCACGTCATAGTTCCTTTTTTGTCTCATGCCCGCTTTCTCCAGCTGGCCTCGAGCGAAGTTGTGAGCGGACTCTAATCGATCTTGCAGTCTCCTGGCGTACTCTCGCCCCGGGGGCGCATCCAGCGCATCTGGTGGTTTGCCGAACGCCATTTCTACTGACGTCCTCAGTTCTCGGCCTAACATGAGCAGCGCGGGTGTGCAGGAGGTGGACTCTTGGGCGGCAGATCTGTAGGCCATGAGGATGAGAGGCAGGTGCGTGTCCCAGTCTTTCTGGTGTTCCTCTGTGAGGATGGCCAACTGCTTTTTCAGTGTCCGATTGAATCTCTCCACCAGGCCATCGCTCTGGGGGTGGAGTACTGTGGTCCGCGTCTTTTTTATGTTCAGTTTCTCGCACATGGTGGCGAACACTCGTGACTCAAAGTTCCTCCCTTGGTCACTGTGGAGGGTCTCCGGTGCTCCGAACCTACTGAACATGCCCGCCACCAGTGCGTCGACCACCGTTCCCGCCTCCTGGTCGGGCAGCGCGTATGCTTCTGGCCATTTTGTGAAATAGTCCATGGCGGCCAGGACGTATCGATTTCCATTGTCTGTGCGCGGAAACGGTCCCATCACGTCCACCGCCACCCTCTCCATGGGAGCTCCTGCTGCTAGCTGCTGGAGCGGGGCGCGAGACTGGTCTAACGGACCCTTGTACGCTGCGCAGAGGTCGCAGCGTCGACAAAAGTCCTGCACGTCTCTCCTCATCCTTCCCCAATAAAACCCCTGCCTCAGGCGACGGAGGGTTTTGTTTACCCCAAAGTGCCCGGCCCCTACAGTTCCATGGCAGCTCCTGCACACCTCCTCTCTCAACGTCGTCGGCACTACTTTCGCCACTTGCTCTCTCCCGTCGCTGGCTGCTTCCAGGACTTCATCAGCACCCCGCTGCTCAATCTCAGGGTGTCGAATTCTGACCACAGCCCTTTGGTTGTGTCGGTGACCCCTGCCACCTCTTCCCACGGCGGCTTCTGGCCCTCTTCTACCCATTGCAGTACTGGTGACAGCTCCCTGTCGTTTTCTTGATGGGCCCTCCAATCTGCCGCTTCTGCCATCCGCAGCGCCTTGCACACTGGTCCATCCCCCGTATGGTTAGGGCATATCCTTGCTTCCTCTTGGAGCTCCCTCTCTCTTCCCTCTCTCTTCTCGCAGTACACACACCCCCTCTCTGCGCAGGGTCGTCGTGACAGGGCGTCTGCGTTGACGTGGTGCGCCCCTGCTCTGTGCTCTATGGTGAAGTTGTAGTCTGCCATCCTTTCTAACCAGCGGCACACCTGCCCCTCCGGCTCTCGGAAGGACCACAGCCACTGCAGCGCCGAGTGATCGGTCTGTATGGTGAACTGAGGCTGTCCCAGGAATTTTACAGGTAGTATCTAAAGTGTCTTAGTGCTTCTACGACGGCGAGGAGCTCCCGGCGTGTGACGCAGTAGTTTCGTTCTGTTTTATCAAATGTCTTGCTGAAGTACGCCACCACCCGCTCCCCGTCTGGCCCCGTCTGGGACAGCACGGCCCCCATACCCCCATTGCTGGCATCAGTGTCTAGTAGGAACGGCAGTGTGGGGTCTGGTGCCCTAAGCACCGGGGACTCGGTCAGCGCTTTCTTGAGGGATTTGAAGGCTAGGTGGCATTCTGTCGTCCAGTGGAAGTCTGCGTTCTTTTCTTTTAGCCTGAACAGTGGCTCTGCGATTTTAGAAAACCCGTTTACGAATTTCCTATAGTATGAGGCTAACCCTACGAAGCTCTCGAGTTCACCTTTGTCTCTGGGGGTGGGCCACTCTGCGATCGCCCAAGTCTTCTCTTCCAGGGTGCGAATGCCCCCCGCGCCGATGCCATGCCCTAAGAACTCCACCCTCCTCTTCAGGAAGTGGCACTTATCTGGGTGTAACTTCAGACCCGCCTCTGCTATCTTCTGCAGGACCTTTCGTAGCGCCCCCACCGCTGCCTGAAACGAGCCCCCGTGTGTCAAGATGTCGTCTAAGTACACGACGCATTCGGTTCGGGGAATGTCTCCCAGCAGTTTCTCCATTAACCTCTCGAACGTTGCTGGTGCGTTGCACAGCCCAAAACTGAGTACTCGAAACTGCCACAGCCCCCTCTCGGTGCGGAAGGCGGTCTTTGGTTTGGCATCGTCGCAGAGGGGCACCTGCCAGTACCCGCTACGGAGGTCTAGGGATGAGAACCAGGATGACTCCCCCGCCGCGTCTAACAGCTCCTCGATGATGGGCATCGGGTACGCGTCTTTTTTTGTCACTTTGTTCAGCCCCCTATAGTCTACACAAAACCGCATCTTGGAGCTATTTTTCTTCCTTACCAAACACTACCCCCGACGCCCACAGGCTTTCTGATGGCTCAATGATCCCCGCCCGCAGCATGTTCTCTACAGCTTCGTTCGCTATGTCCCTCCTCGCTGCTGGGACTCGACGGGGATATGACCTGACGGGTCGCGCCCCCTCAGTGTCTATTTCGTGTTCCACCAGGTGGGTACAGCCTAGCTCATCATCCGACATCGCGAAAATGTCCTTATATTCTTCTAGTACTCGCCACAGTTCATCGCTCTGTTGGGGTTCTAAACCCTCACTCTGGCGTTGGTGCAATCTCCTCAGCATCTCTAACCTCTCGGTCTCCCCCTCCGCCTGTAGCGGTGGCTGAGGGTAAGTGTTCGGAGGTGGGCTAGGGGCGTGGTTTTGGGGAGGGGTTTGGTGCAGGACAGGGGTCTGGGTTGGGGGAGGGGTTTGGTGCGGGGCAGGGGCCTGGGTTGGGGTAGGGGCTTGGTTTGCTGGGTGGGGTTCGTGCTCTACGGTGACGCGGTATACCGTGATGTTATTTACGTTAGGCCGCTCCCCTGGGGCGGTGGGAGGGTGGCCCATCTGGACTACTGGCCCCCCTGCAAATGTCAATGTGCTCTTCCCTAGGTCTACTGTGCATTGGTTTAGCGTCAAGTAGTCCTCCCCCAGGATGCAGGGCCCCGCCATTTCTACTATCCACACGGGAAAGTTCACTGTCTGTCCCCCCACTGTTATCATTACGTACCCCCTTCTCCTCATTGGCATCAACTCACCGGATACTGTCCTCAGCAGCTGTGCCGCTGGCTGCTCCAGACGCGTCCCCTCGGGCACCATGTTGACGTTCACCAGCGTTGCCGTACACCCCTGATCTAATGTATATATTACATTATTATATTATATATATTATATTATATTATATTATATTATTGTTGTATAATGTATATAATATATCTAATGAAGCTGGCCAGCTACATAACCAGCTGACAAAACTGTTGTTGTTGTTTTGTTTTGTTTTATATACTGCTCTTTACTCTGTGACGCACCTGTATTGCACTTCATTTTGCTATTTCTTATTACTTTAATAATTCTTATTTTTTACTATGTTATTTACTACTGAACTTTACTGTCTACAGTTACTATTGCTGTAATGTATTGTGTATTGTGTTTGGACCCCAGGAAGACTAGCGGTCGTTTTGGCGGCAGCTAATGGGGATCCTTTTAAATAAACAAATAAACAAAAAAAAAGCCCGTGTCCACTAGGGCGACACAGTATCTCCCCTGTAGGTAGACTGGAACATGGCAGCCGTTCATCGTGCGCCGTCCGCTCTGCATGCTGACAGCTCCGGCGATGTTGTCTACTTCGGGGGGAGGCGGAGCCCCACCTCCCCGTTGATGTCGGTGGGCTCCCTCCTGCGACGACGTGGCTACGGGGAATGTGACATCGGAGACCCGTCTCGCCCCATCTAGACGGGCCCCGTGCCGTTTCCCTGGTTCCACGTTCTCCGGCTGCACTCTGCTTCCCGATGTCCGGGGCGTCCACAGCCCCAGCAGATCATTCTCCCTCTGCCCCAGCCACCGTTCCCCGGGGTGGGCTGCCGAGCGGGGACGGGCTGCAGCGTCGCGCTTCGGAGCAGTTGTTCTTTTAGCTGCTGCACCGACTCGGACAGTTCTTTCACCATGTGGCCTTGCTCTGCCAAGGCCATCTTCCACGCTGGCTCTTCTTGTAACGGGCTCTCCGCCACCATTCTCACTACAGGGACAGCTCTCCCCGCGTCGCCGCCCATGGCCCAGCCCTCTACTGTCTCTCTTTCAAACGCCAACTCCAGCGCCACTTCCAGTGTCTTTGGCCGTTGCAGCATTACTTGATCTCTTAGACTTCGCGGCACGATTGCTTGGATAAAGTAATTTCTGGCTAACTCATCCAGTGACTCTGGCGGCAGCCGGCTGTATACGCGCCGGCTGAGGATCTCAATGTCTGTTGCCAGTGCCCGCAGCGACTCCCCCGGTCGTCTACGCCTGTTACACAGTTCCGCGACCACGATGCCTTCTTCTTTGCATTGGCCGAAACGCCTCCTCAGGGCCGTCATTACCACATCTAAGTCTTTTGTATCGGCCATCGCCGCCACACACGTTATAGCTTCGCCTTCGAGGGACATCACTAGGTGGCTGGCTCTCTCCTCTCTCGACCAGCCATTCATGTCTGTTGCTACGTTAAACATTGTGCAATATGGCTCCCACTCGCCTTTACCGTTGTATTTCGGCGGCGTCACTTCCTTCTTGCTCCGGTGGGCGCCGTCCCATGTCGCCTTGACCCGTGCCACTTCCCTGTCACTGGCCCGCAGGCTAGCCTCGCTGGGCCGCGGCATAGCCTCCATGGCTACGGCGACAACGTCGTCAGGCTCGGTCTTCACTCTCACCAGCCCCCGGCTTTCCGCTCCTTCTCCCGCTTCACTGACCCGCGGGCTAGCTTCGCTGGGCCGTGGGATAGCTTCCGTGGCTACGGTGGCAGCGTTGTCTAGCTCGGGCTTCATTCCCACCCGCACCCGGCTTCTTACTGTCTGCTCCGCTTGGATCTCTGTAGTAGCGGCCGCGTCTACCCAGTCTTCCTCTTCTTCGGACGCCTGGCTGTCTGCCCCGGCTCTTTCCCTTCCCGCTTCCCGCTTGATTCTTCTCGAATCTTTCTTCAGGAACTTGTTCACCATCTCGCCGACTACGGAGGCAATATTCAGCGCTTAACTTCTGACACCAATTGTAGCGTTCCTGGTATTGAAGAGGCAGAGGCTTCTTGCTGGTACAGGGTTCTTTATTCACAGTTATTCTTATTTCCAACTCTCGGCGGTTGTCACGCTCATAGCTAGCTGCTTCTTTCTAGGCGGTAACCGGAGACTGCCCACGCATGCTCAGTCTCCCCCGGAAGTCTCCCACAAGCATAGTGTTCCCCCCAGTAACACTCCCACACATACGTTCCTATCTGTAGTCGAGACACTTCCATTGCTCACCACTGTATGTGTAACACTGATTCGCTACAATATGGTCAGTTGCTTCACACTTTTTTCTCGCACCTTCACACAGGTTGAGTCGCCTAGTCACACTACAAGAAACGTACTGCTGTATTTATTGTTTTTTCTTCACTCATGTCATGTGATGGCAGAGGTATACTTGACTAAACTGTTGATTTTCTCTTTGTTGTATGACATACTATATACATATTACTCCTCTGATTGATTGTTATTATACACAGCTGCGTTGTTCAATCATGTGACCTCTTCACTATCAGGTGACTACTGTATATAAGATGGCGTCTCACCTCTGTATATTTGTCTGACGAAGAGCTAATGTAGCTCGAAACGTTACCACTTGCACTTGGTGCAATAAAGCTATTCAAAAGGAGCCCTTGTAGTGTGCGAGCGTATCTTCATTTGTTTCACTGTTATATTTTTCGACTCAGCACCTACCCGAAGTCTCGGCCCTTGGATGTGCATGTTTTCATCTATTCATTGATGGCTTTATCAAAGTAGTAATGCGGGGGCAATCACAAAAATCCAATTTATTTGGTTTTTCACATTTTTTCCCATCAAAAGTTCATTCATCAAGAGTTCATTCACAACGATATCTACAGTTTGCTGACGTCAGGTAGTACTATCAAATTTCTACCCAATTTCAACCATTAATATCATGACATGACAGCTGTCAATCAATCTTCATAGCTAGGTGAAAATTCTGAGCAACAAGGCTGCCTACATGGGCAGACTTTTCTAGCCCATAAATGTTAATATAGTTAGCCAATAAGTATGTAACATACAAAATAAAACAAACGGTAATGTCTACATTTAATGTAGAATGCAAAATTACATGTAACTGGCTCGTTAACTTGCATTCCAGGAATATCGTTATTTACTGTACTGCGGCTCGTTGGACGCTTCAAGGCGGGCAGCCAGCACTCTGCCTCGGCTTGGAAATGGCTGTCTGCCCGGAGGCAGAACAGCCGCCCGGTCCTCATCCTCCGAGGCTCGCGCAGTGAGATAGCCAGCGAGTGCACTCTACAGGGCTGTATTTACATTATATTGTTTTGTACATGGACGGTTTTGAAACGCGACCGGGAGGTTTCAGATTTGTCCGGTTACATTCAGTCACTCCGTGTTATTATCCCACTCGTAATGGGGCAGAACAGTCTGCATGGGCCTCTCTACCCTATTCCAGTTGGAATAGGTCACGATAAAGAATCACAGACCATTTCATCTCGACTTTAAATACAGTTGTTTTAGTTTCCTCTTAATCTTAATCTTAACCTTAAACCAAACATGAATTGCCTGGATCCAGACCTTCGAATCCACCCACTCTGCCCAGTTGGCTGCTTATGGTCTGGCATCGTGACATGCAACATCAATTTCCTGAACAAACAACTTGTCCAATGAGCGCCGAGGGGGACTAACGATTAGCCAATCAGCGTCAATAAACAGCACAACGGGCGAGATGCTGTTGTTAAGCTGTTGTCAAGTGCATCTGACCTAACAATGGAAATGGCTATCGAGGCTGTTTTAAATCGATTAAAAGTACTAATTACCATAGGCGATTCTAGGCTTTCCAAACAGGGGTTGCACCACCAAGAAGGTAATCGTACTCCGACTGGGAGGTATCTAGGGGGGGCTGACGCCCCCCCTCAACAAAGAAATTTTGTAAATTTTAAAGTAAAATGCATTAATCTGGTGCACTCTGAGAGCAAAATGAAGAGGCTAGTAGATATTATATAACTTGTCGCAGAACATCAATTTTGGTTTATTTGGTAAAAGTGGAACTGTATTCCTTCTGGTTTTCTTCATTGTTCATGATTTTGTGGAAAGTATTCACTAAAGAGTCTATAGTGAATGCTGCTATTAACTTGTGTTTACTTTTGCTACTAAGAGAGAGAGTTTGGCTATACGCACATCGTCGACGGGTGCTGGATTAAAAGTAGAGCATTTAAAGGAAGTAGGTCCGCACACCAGAACTCCGTTCTTTTGACTTTATTTGATAAAAAGGAACAACGTTTCAATCAGCTAGTGATCATGAACCTGATGAAAATCACTAGCTGATTGAAACGTTGTTCCTTTTTATCAAATAAAGTCAAAAGAACGGAGTTCTGGTGTGCGGACCTACTTCCTTTAAATACTTTTGCTACTAAACCAACATCAGGACATCCAAGCAAGTTCTGACAGAGAGCAATGTCATTGGACCCATTGGACAAACACGTTTGCACATCCCCCAGCATGCATTGTTCCTTCCAAACTTTTGACCACAAAGTAAAGTAACCACATTCAATAAGTGGTGAGTGGAAATAATCATTAGCCTATTCTTAGTTTTACATGCAGTTTTGGAACATTCAATAAAGACAAATAATAAAATAGACTATGACTTGACACCCTAAGTGATACACACATATTATGAGAGTGGTATATATACCCATCACACTAATATCCGTTTTAGTGTAGAATGGTTAGTTCCTTGCTCTGCTCTCCCCCAAGAGTGCAATGGACAAACAACCATGTCCAACCCAGTATGCAGCTGTACGGTGCTGGAAAAGCCGCCTAGGCGCACACCAGCGATTTTTTTGTTTTTTGTTTGTTTGTTTGTTGTTGTTTTGTGAGGGCTACAGAGCACCCTAGCCGAACTGGCGCCCCAGACAGGAGGCTGTTTCACCTGTAGGGTGAGCCGGCCCTCATCAACTATTGTTTACATGTCAACATAAAATAAAAAATCATCTGGCCACTAGGGGTTGCACGTGCATCCGGTGCACCAACGTACAATCGCCTATGCCAATTACTTTGAAATCTGAACAGCACACTGCTTTGAAGAGATTTATTCAAAGGAGATGTTTTATTCCCCGTTTCCCCCCACTGGATCATATTCAGGCGATTCCATTGTTGACCTCTAGTGATTGGTTAGGGAAAATCAAATCCCCCTCGGGGATTTCCCCTATAGAAATCTGTTGGAGTGGAGGCAACGTCAGACTGAAGAAGGAAATGGAGGGTAATGACTTGACAATTCAGTCTGATATCAGGTGAAAACATTAACCAAAGTGGTTTTAATTTGATGAGAGCACATTGTTTCAGTCAAACTGAATGGAGAAACAGTTTGAAATGCCTTGATAAATAGACAGAATAGTCAGCTAATGTTCCAAAGCAATTATCATAATAAATGGAGGGACTTACAGTAAGTGCCGGAAAAATATGAGTTACTGGGTTCGCTATGAAACGTCAATAATAAGTTGTCAATTCCCAACTCCCACTGCCACTCAAGTGAACCGCCAATTTTGTTTTCAAAGCTGCTATGGCTCAGGAAAAGAATCATGTTCTTCATGATGTTTTCCAAACATATTCATTGAATGAATGTGAACACTAAAGGCCTATGTCCACCGGCTGCATTACAGCTCCATGCAGCTGCCTGAAACAGACCCACACAAATATAATCTGTCAGACGTATGCGGGATCAGACAAAAATTAGAACAGGTGCATATTTTTTCCCACCCTGCCTACAGTAGTCTTGTTTATTCAAGAACGGCAGAGTCTTTGACCTTATAAATTCACATCTTCATGCCTTTTTTTAGCCTTGAAATTTGTCTAGATAATACATGATTCTGAGATTCTCCATGAGCCTGAATTTTAGCCAAATAAATGACAAGCAGCTGGTGAGCAAACACAAGGGGCCCTATTTGTCCAGGTGTTGTGCCGAGTTTTGCACCCCTGCCGGGCAGCATCCCCACCTCACGGGAGCATATTGTAATGATTTATACAGAAATGTAGCTGTTTAAAAATGATGTCTCTAACTTCTTTCTCTCTCTCTCTCTCTTAAAAAATAAATAAAAAAAATAAAAAAATAACCTAAACTAAACTTTACCACTATTCCTTCAGAAGTTGTAGTTGTCATAGACTGTGTTGCATAGTTGATTTCTCTATTGCTGACAAAAATGTGTTATTGTAAGTCGCTTTGGATAAAAGCGTCTGCCAAATGACATAATGTAAATAAGTCTGGGTAGACGTGACCTCCCTGATTTCTAAGTTAAAACAGCCACGAAATATGTTGGGGATGCAATTCTTGGCGGGGATGCGGAAACGTTCACGGCACGTGCCGCAGGCGCAAATTAGAGCCGTGCCAAAATCATCTGCCCCCCCCCCCAAAATGCCTGCGCAAACGGGATTTGGGCAGTCTTAAGTACCAGAATTATTCAACAGGTGTGGCCAGGCAATGCTGGGCATTACGTCAATCAAAACCAATCAGATTCCCGTCTCGCGATCGCTGTTTGCGCGAGGCATGCAATATGCTGTAATTCTCTCCATGTGTAATAGAGTGTACTCACTCGTGCGGACAGAAAGAGATGGAGAGAGCTTATTGACAGATCGTCTGTGGTGCCAACGACCCTCTGGGTTATGGGATAGGTGAAGGCGAATAGCCTATGTCCATTGTCCAACAAGTTTTCTCAATTAATTTCCCTCTTTGCGATGTGATAAAAGTTTCTCAGTGAGTTATAGTTGATTGCCTCACTGAATTATCTGCTAATACCCAATTTTAGCAGTACAATTTGATGTCCTGGCGTGGCAAGGCTGTGCGTAATGATGACATATCCAAAAGGAATTTTACTTTGCACTGTGCTGCGCAGCACGGAGATTATGGTGCGCTCCAGCGCAGCGAGGTATTTAACGCGTAAGAGGTGCTTTTCAAAGCTCTTAGCGCAAAGTAATTGCGCGCTGCTGACGATTTTTATTTTAGCGCTGAAACGCCTGCTTTGGCATGTGACACGCCTATGCCCAGTACAATTATAATAGGCATGTACTTGTGCCCGCCGCCAATTTGCATTGCGCACAGCGTTAAACGAGCGCAAACGCTAAATTACCGCTTTTGCGAAGATAGGGCCCAAGGTTTTTGTAAGTGCCAAGTTAAGCTTTTCCCCATTCTTAGTAGTCACTGTTTGATACACTGAGCGAAGCAAGCTTGTCTTTCAAAAGCTGAAGCTGTCAAATGCTGCAGAGAGCCTGCAGTGTTTTCTATGTGTGCAGTGATTTGACTGCCTCTGAAATCTATCTATCCCCTCCTGTCACAACTCACTAAAAATAAGCATTCAGACACTACTTACTTCCCAATAATGCATACTGATAACATTTCAGATTGTACTTTGGAGCGCAATATTCCAGGTGTATTATTCCATATTCCATAATATATTATTATATTATGGTTATGTAAACGTGTTAATCTGGTTCACTTATGAATTTAACCAAAACACCACCATTTCCTCGTTGTGTGTGTGAATCTTTTATTTGGGTGCTCTGTTGTTGTTGCTGCGTGTGAACGCACCCACGTTGGTGACTTCGCTTTGTGCACGCATGCGCACAGCTCCAGAAACACAGTCGGATGGGAAGATGGAACAAGATGGCTGTGTCGTGGATATCTCTGCCTGAGAATGCTTATTATTTATTGCTTATTGTTTAATTTGGTAACAGAGGTTTATGGAACCAGCTTTTTGTTTTTATTTTGTAATACAGTAAAGAGCTTGAAACCCAGTACTGCTGCCTCCTGACTCATGAATGTCGCCACACACGTCTCGAACCAGAACACAACGCAGAGAAAAAACACACGGGTTACAGTTACAGTATGATAGTAACATGATAATAACTTGAATAAACCATCATTCTTATGGATGGTTACAGTATGATAGTTGTTTTAAATACTTTTAATAGTAAATAATGTATACAGTATTCAAGCAAAATCATAGTTTGATAAGGAACATTGACATGTTTGCTATTACCTTCTCCTTCGGCTTATCAGGCTTTCAGTTATGACCCTCAGCTGATGTTGAGTGCCGAACCATTAAAGTCTCATCATGATTGATTCATAAATGGACTGTTCTGACCCCAGGAAAGGAACATTCAAACAGGCTGGATAATGGGATAACAGTTTTGAAATGGACTCTGCTGGTGTTGTGGTCAAAAGGAGAACATACACACACAGGGACTTCACTGCTCTGCGTTTGTGGTGGGGAAAATGAGGAAATAAATCAATGAAATGTTCTTTGTGTGAAGTATGCCTAATGCTATTCCATTGCCTTTTCCTTGTTGTCTCCCTGTGGTGTTTTATTCAGTGCCTTTATTGAAAAGCTTTTTCCCTAAATGGATTTTTACCAAAGGCTGTGAGGCTTCTCCCTCTCTCTCTCTGTCTCTGCAAATGTATGTGTGTTCTGTATATGTGTGCATGTGTGTTTCACTGGGAGTTTTCATGTTCTACTACAGTAATAATATAGCACATCACCTCTTTGATGTAGGAGGTCATTTTAATTAAAATCAGAACAGATTAGGTCATAACCAACTCTTTCGCTCTCTCCATTTACATTGTATACATTCCTCACTCCACGGGCTCTATCGTCCCACTGGCCTTGAAAATTAGCGCTTAGCGCCAGGCGCAGCCTATATTAGTGGGCGTGGACCGGCGGACTGCCTATTCTCGTGTCGGCGCTACACGCGGCCTTAAGCATTATAACCACACCTTTTAAGCGTAGAATTATTCACACTGTGCTCATTGGAGAAGTGCAGTAAACAAATCACAATGTCCCTTTCATGTTCCATTCCATGGGGCTTCCGAGAAAAGCCCGACCAAAGCGCTCTGAGCTCCCCCCTCCCTCTTTCATCCCTGTCTGTCTCCATATATATTATTCCACATTATTATGCTTCTCAAACCAATCTCACTGCAGTTTAAATACAGCAAGCATGTAAATATGCTACACTATAGCAAGATCAAAGTGAAAAGAATGTTCTAGACACATCGGCTAGAAAAAATATAGCCTATCCCTGGCTGGATGTCATGATGAGATTAGATTGGTGAAAGTTTGGGCAGAATGATATTGTTTTCTCTCGCTACCTTTTCTTATCCCCCACTGCACAGGTAGGATGATGCAACAGCCTCTGAATGACAGGGGCTCAAAACGACAGTATAACAACTTTTTTTTCATCGGTCATTGTGCCTGTTTGACGCGCGAGAGAGAGGGAGTGAGAGAGAGAGAGAGAGAGGGGGAGAGAGAGTGAGATGGCAGAGGAGAGCTGCGCGCAATTACGCACAATAATATCCCTGGTGCACTGAATAAGGCCTGGTTTTATTTAAGGCCGAAACGCCCATTCTGACCTATTCTGGCACTGCGCCACGCCTCTTTGGCGCAAAGCGCATTTCGGGGCCTAAAAACATAATGCTATCTTCCCGAGGCAGGCGCAAAGCGTGTTTTTTTGCGTTTAACGCCAGTTTAGCACCTAAGGCCAGTGGGAAGATAGAGCCCCACATCTCCATCTTACAGCTGATTAGAATATCTTAGCATAGCATGCAACCACTCTAACATTAGAATATCTTAGCATAGCATGCAACCACTCTAACATTAGAATATCTTAGCATAGCATGCAACCACTCTAACATTAGAATATATTAGCATAGCATGCAACCACTCTAACATTAGAATATCTTAGCATAGCATGCAACCACTCTAACATTAGAATATCTTAGCATAGCATAGCCACCCCTCTAACATTAGAATATCTTAGCATAGCATAGCCACCACTCTAACATTAGAATATCTTAGCATAGCATAGCCACCCCTCTAACATTAGAATATATTAGCATAGCATAGCCACCACTCTACACCTAGCTGAGGCAACAAGAGCAGCAACAGAGGCTAATGTGAGGGAAGATGGAAACACAAATCAGTTTGTAAAAAGGACAAGAGAGAACAGATTGGGCTATGATCCAAAGCACAACAGAGAGATCTCCCTTCAACTATCTCTCCTCTATCCATGTCTCCCTATTGTTTCTGGGATCCAATGTGTGTGTGTGTGTGTGTGTGTGTGTGTGTGTGTGTGTGTGTGTGTGTGTGTGTGTGTGTGTGTGTGTGTGTGTGTGTGTGTGTGTGTACATGGTCAAATTTGCCCCAAAATTTCGCGTTTGAGGAGAGCTGAAGACATCTACATGCCAATATTCAGTTATAGTCAAAGCCCCACCTACTTGCAAAAGGTTTCATACTCTCCAGAAATGTTCATGGTGGTCTACTTTTGATATACTGGAACATAGATATACTTAGTGGATGTTGTCATAGTGCCACATAACACAAGGAATCTCTGTTTGTGTGTGTGTGTGTGTGTGTGTGTGTGTGTGTGTGTGTCTCTGTCTGTCTGTCTGTCTGTGTGTGTGTGTGTGTGTGTGTGTGTGTGTGTGTGTGTGTGTGTGTGTGTGTGTGTGTGTGTGTGTGTGTGTGTGTGTGTGTGTGTGTGTCCTTTGCGTATCTCAAGAACCGTTCACCCGATATATTAATTGGCAGGTGCCGGTTGGGGACCCAAGGATGTGCAGTGTCGGATTTGGTGCAATTCGGACACGCTCAATATGAATCAACTTTGAAGGCTAAACAAGCGAAGAGCACTGTACAGCAGTGGGCGGGGCTAACAGCGCTCCACGCAGCAGTGGGGCGAACGGGCACTGCACTAGTTCTCTAAAAGCCCCGGGCACTTAAGATTCTCTCTTTCCCCGTTTCAAAATTAGAAAGTGAGAGCATCATAGACAGCTAGTCTGACCCCGCTCAAGTGCTTCCTATTCACAGTTATCTGTCTTTTGTCCCCGTCTTCACCCCGTCTTTCCCCTCCTTCCTCAAGGCAGGTCCATTAACCTGCTGATAGCAGTTTGGAGCGAGGCTGCCCTCTGGCCGTTTCTGTTTGACTCCTGTGAACCGTAACAAAAATCACCCTCACATCATGATTCCCTCTCCTTTCCCACCATCACCATCACCATCAAGGGCAGTTTCTACAGCGAATTATGATGGTCGCCACTGACCATGATCATACAGTGTATTCTATCAATGTCCATTGGTGGCCAATAAATGACCATCCATGATAGAATATATGATCATCGTCGGTGGCGAGTGGTGACCATCATAATACTATAAAATGCCCTTCATCATCATGAGCAACACCACCATGATAATAATCATGATGGGGAAAAAACCCCATGAAGGTCATCGATTAGCGTGAAATAAAAACCTAGAATGTATTCTTGGCTAATCACCCGTTGTCATTATACAGTAATTACCTGAAAAGACATCTTAATGATATTGATAATGATGATTTGTCATTTGCCCATTGTCACTCTGAACGTGTCTCAGAGCCCCGCTCTGGCAAGCGCTTTTAGCGATGTCCTTAACGCTTTTGGAAGCCTATCTCATTTGATAGATCACGCTCCAGGGCGCAGCATGCAGGGTCGGGTTCAGGCAAAGGTCAAGCACGCCCTGGGGCGCGTCCTTTCAGTACGACTTGGGAAATACGGTAGCACCGTTGGACGGTAGTAGCCTACCACCCTGGTTTTGGGGTGGGGGGGGGGGGGTCTCTGGAGACTCTACCCCTACCCCTACCCCTAACCTAAGACCTAAGTTTAAATACTTTTTTTGCGCTAAGACCAGCTATTTGGTGGCGTTAAAATTGAGGGCACCCAAGGCCTTTTTTTCTAACA
Source organism: Poromitra crassiceps (assembly GCF_964638095.1). NCBI lineage: Eukaryota > Metazoa > Chordata > Actinopteri > Beryciformes > Melamphaidae > Poromitra > Poromitra crassiceps. The sequence continues at coordinate 78,842,141 of NC_139623.1, read as the reverse complement.
CATTGCGCTGGAACGCCTATTTTGGCACAGAGAACGCCCAAACCTCTGTTTACGCTTGGAACATTGCGACGGTATCTTCGCCAGAGCGCAAAATGACATTTACGGGAGGGAGATGATAGGCTAGAGGCCCACGGACACGCCTGGGCCACGCCTAAACCTGTCTCTGCGCTTAGATCCCAGCGCAAAACTGGATGGTGGAGGCAGATGATGGCTTAAGACGCAGGGAAGATAGCAATAAGAGGTGCGCAAACGGCAGCGCAAACGATATCGCCGTACGAAGATAGGACCCTCTATGTTTTATTACAGAAATGAAACCCATGACCAAAATAGTCATAAATTATGTCATTGTGTTACTTATGGATGGAATTATAGTGACAATAAAGTAACCCCTTTTTGCTGGGGACCCCCTGGAACCCCCTCGAGGACCCCTGGGGGTCCCTGGACGCCACTTTGAGAACCACTGTATAAACAAGATCTATACAATGTTACATAATCAATATATGAGTATTATATGAGAATCGCATGACAAGAACGCTTTGGTTTTTGTTTTCATCTGTCTTGTCTTGTTTTCACGTTTTATTTCTTCTTGTAAAGGACTTTGTGATTTTTGCTTGATAAATATCTTACAAATTAGGTTCATATTATTCTTTTTGACACTCGGGCATAAACTCAAACAGTGTAACACTGGGGAAATAATGTGACATTTACAACACGACATTCACACAAATAATGTAGAATGCATTTGTATTCTTCTTCTAGCTCCACAGCTTAACTTGGTGTGAATCAGCAGAGAGGCCGATCATTTTAATGGAACAGTCTAGACATGAGGGAAGGGAAGGGAGCGGAAGCAGTGGGGCATAGAGAACATTGTCAGCTGGAACTGTGTCGCTCAACCATGACTGAAGAACAACAGTCTTACAGTTGTTTCTCATTTCGTTCGGCCACTAACAACTGTAACTGAAGTATAAGAAAGAAGTGAGAAATGGAACACTGCCTCTTTGTACACTTTGCACTACTGACTTCATGCTCCACCAGTGCACCTGCAGATAAGTTATGAGTGAAGTACAGGTTGATGGGATGCACAGGAGATGCTTCATTCTGCTTACACTTTAGCCATTTATGGACTCTGTATTACTCCTGAGTTCCTTCCCGATTTCCCTCCCTGCCTCCATTCATTTTACGCCATCTGTGCTCTCCTCTCTTCAAATCAACCAGGCAGATGTGCACTGTTGGAGAATAATGTTCTCCCCTTCCTCACCAACTATTGTTGAGGTGCTGTGAAGCAAAGCACTTAACCCCATCCCCAACAGTCAAAGCACTTAACCCCCATCCACAACAGTCAAGGCACTTCACCCCATCCCCAACAGTCAAAGCACTTAACCCCCATCCCCAACACTCAATGTACTTAACCCCATCCCCAACACTCAATGCACTTAACCCCCATCCCCAACACTCAATGCACTTAACCCCATCCCCAACACTCAATGCACTTAACCCCATCCCCAACACTCAATGCACTTAACCCCCATCCCCAACACTCAATGCACTTAACCCCATCCCCAACACTCAATGCACTATAACCCCATCCCCAACACTCAATGCACTTAACCCCCATCCCCAACACTCAATGCACTTAACCCCATCCCCAACACTCAATGCACTTAACCCCCATCCCCAACACTCAATGCACTTAACCCCATCCCCAACACTCAATGCACTATAACCCCATCCCCAACACTCAATGCACTTAACCCCCATCCCCAACACTCAATGCACTTAACCCCCATCCCCAACACTCAATGCACTTAACCCCCATCCCCAACACTCAAGGCACCTAACCCCATCCCCAACACTCAATGTACTTAACCCCATCCCCAACACTCAATGCACTTAACCCCATCCCCAAACACTCAGTGCACTCAATGCACTTAACCCCATCCCCAAACACTCAGTGCACTCCATGCACTTAACCCCATCCCCAAACACTCAATGGACTTAACCCCATCCCCAACACTCAATGCACTTAACCCATCCCCAACACTCAATGCACTTAACCCCATCCCCAAACACTCAATGCACTTAACCCCATCCCCAAACACTCAATGCACTTAACCCCATCCCCAAACACTCAATGCACTTAACCCCATCCCCAAACACTCAAGGCACCTAACCCCCATCCCCAACACTCAATGCACTTAACCCCCATCCCCAACACTCAATGCACTTAACCCCCATCCCCAACACTCAATGCACTTAACCCTCATCCCCAACACTCAATGCACTTAACCCCATCCCCAACACTCAATGCACTTAACCCCATCCCCAACACTCAATGTCGATCTGGTCTTACTCGTCTCTTACTTGATATGGATTCTGTTTCCATAGCAAGTTTACTCGCCTCCGCCCACACCTGGTCGTCATAGCGACCGCATATCTGCCCTCCGCCCGTAGGCTATAACATATAACGTTAAAATTAAATCCATACACAGAACTTTTAAACTGGTTATGAAATACTGGTGCCTCTAAATAACCTACAGTGTACATGGCTAAATGTGACAATCGGCCAGGAGAATGGATTTCACTTTGTTGTTACTCAAACTCACATGCATGCACTGCATGTGAGGACTTTTTCTCTCTCAAAACCATTGACAGTAAATATAGTGGACCACCTTAGCTAATTGTTTTTGACACGGCAAAATGAAGCTCACTTCCAGATATTGTTTGATTTTGTTTGATTGGATGAATGGATTTTCCTGGTGCATTGTGGGAAATCTGTTCAAATCTGGAGCCGGGAAAAGAGGAAGGGGCGTGAGCGTGGACGGGACTCGGGGGAGGGTCCGAATTGCTCTCTGAAAAATTTCCTCCTAGCCACGACAGTCATCTTATTCAAGTTGTTCAAGTCTAAGGTTAGACTAGAGTAGCAGAAGTTATACAACGTTAAACAGTATTGCATGCTGCACAGATTCGGACGTAGACGGAAAACAAACGCAGTTCTGTTTACCTACCTCTTTGAGATGAGGCAGACTCAGAGCATATACTCATCTACCAGCTATAGCGCTATATATCTAGCTAACGTTAGATCAACTATCAATCAATGAGGGGGAACAAGGGGGTTAAACTCCTCTGGATAGTTTATCCACCTCTGCATTTACAGTATTTACCAATTGCACGTAGTGTTGCAAACGTTAACGTTATACAGTGATTAACAGTGTCATTCGTTTCTTCAAGGGGTGGCCGCCGTCCAGTACCAATGATGGGACACACAACACAGAGGATCAAATGATTTGTGAAGATAAAAGCTATAATATTCTGTTCTCCTGAGATTAACGCTAATCTACATGTCACTGATGATCAGTTGTTTCAACATAGGATATTGCAATAACACACAAGCCAAATGCTGACATGAGAGATTTGCTTTGAACAAGTTGTAGCTAGTATCTGCCAGTGACCGGAGAATATTGTTATATTTGCTTGTTTTAATGCTTTTGTCAATAAACATTGTCAACAAAGATAGCCTTGTTGTATATTATCATGTATAAAGATTGTTGATGTCGAGTGAACACAAACTACGAACCGAAGATTGGACCAGAGGACTTGACGACAGAGAAACTTAACCGACCAGCAGTCGGCTTCAATCAATGAATGCTTTATATTTATTGAAATGAAATATGGTGATATCTGGTGGTCTGAAATTACTCTGTCTAGCTAGGGTAACTGGCTCCTATTGTGTCATATTATTGTAACGTCTGAATCAGCGTTTCATAACTTTATAATAGTCTGAATCAGCGTTTCATAACTTTATAATAGCCTAACTCCAATCAGGCTTTCGCCCCCATCACAGCACAGAAACCGCGCTTACTAAAGTCATAAATGACATCAGAATGAACACAGACTCAGGCAAAAATTTGATTCTAGTGCTACTGGATCTTAGCGCTGCATTTGACACTGTTGACCACTCAATTTTATTGGACAGACTGGAAAACTGGGTTGGGCTATCGGGTACGGTCCTCCAGTGGTTCAAGTCCTATCTTCAAGACAGGAAATACTTCATCTCCATTGGCAATTACACATCTGACCTAACTAGGATGACTTGTGGGGTGCCTCAAGGATCCATTATGGGGCCCGTTCTCTTCAACCTTTATACAGTATATACCTTTATATATATATAAAAAACAAAGTAGCCTATCATAACTATGCAGACGACACTCAGTTGTATATAACTCTTTCCTCAGCTGACTATGCCCCCATAGAATCATTGTGCCAGTGCATTGATCAAATAAATAACTGGATGTGCCAGAATTTCCTACAGCTAAACAAAGACAAAACAGAGGTGATCGTCTTTGGCCCCAAAGAACAAAGGCTTAAAATCACTGTACGCCTTGAGTCTCTATCCCTGAAGCCTAAGGATCAAGTCAAAGATCTTGGAGTTATTATTGATTCCGATCTCAACTTTAACTCCCACATTAAGTCAATTAGAAAATCAGCTTTTTATCATCTTAAAAATATAGCAAGAATTAGGAGATACATGTCCAGACAGGATCTAGAAAAACTAATTCACGCCTTCATTTATAGTAGGTTAGACTATTGCAATAGCCTTTTTTCTGGTCTCTCCAAAAAAGAACTTAGGCAACTTCAACTCATTCAGAATGCTGCTGCTAGAGTTCTAACGAAGACTAAGAAAGCTGATCATATCACTCCAGTTCTTAAGTCCTTACACTGGTTGCCAGTGTGTCATAGAATAGACTTTAAAATACTGTTATTAGTCTATAAATCACTTAATGGCCTAGGCCCAAAATACATAGCTGAATTGCTCCCACGCTACGAACCGTCTAGAACTCTTAGGTCAACAGGGTCCAGCTTATTAACTGTCCCTAGGATCAAATCAAATCATGGGAAGGCTGCATTTACCCACTATGCTTCTGCTAGCTGGAACAAATTGCCTGAAGACCTCAGATCTGCCCCAACCTTACTTACTTTTAAAAATAGACTAAAGACTTTTATGTTTACCGTCGCTTTTAACTGCTGTTGTGTCCACAACTAACGTTAGCAACGCTACGCTAAAGAGGACATCTCAAAATGCCTAGACTTACCGAATGCACCTCCGCAGTTGCTGGATCACGTACAGTTGGCGTCGCTCCAGCTAGAAGTGTTAATTTTGTGGCTATAGACAAAATGGTGCAGGTAGCTTGTGTGAGAGAGACGCGCGCAGTATGCTTGAGGACCATCATGACGTCCCAATACCCCGTCTGGGGAACAGAGCGTTAGGGGGCGTGGCTTGAAGGAGACTGCAGGGGGAAGCTGGATAGGGAAAAATCCAACTGTGGCAGTTCTGAGCTTGTGACCACTCATTACAGGGAGGGATGACAGCAGTATATATGCATTTACAAGTAAAAACAGCTTTTGCACGGAATGGAACCTTTAATGCACTTTTTATACTCTTTTTTAAAGTTTTGTTGTGATGCTTTTAAATGTCCATTTTATTCTCTTCTTTTCTTTTATTTTCCTGTCAACCATTTTATGTGAAGCACTTTGAATTGCCTCTGTGTATGAAATGTGCTATACAAATAAACTTGACTTGACTTGACTTGACTTGACTAACGTTACTGTATAGCCTGGATGACGTTAACTAATGCTACACAGCCTTACATTGGCATATGCTGCCTTTAGCTTGTGGTATTATGGTACAGTATTATTGTATAGCTGGCTAGACAGAGGAGTTTATCTGGAATCAGTGTGACAAGATCCCTGCTGCTAGCTTGTCTGCCTTTCTGTGTCACAGAGTATCTAGCTACAGTATCTTAACAGACTGCATTACATGCTACACCATGCAAATATATTTCGATATACAAACAATTAGCTCACATGGTGAAAAAGTTACATTTGTTTGTGTCAAGTGTTACATGTTATATTTTTAACTGAGCTTTGCGGAATTACCTCAACACAATTGTGTATCAGCTTTAAATGTCCAATATATACAGCATTAAACAAACGACCAGCAGCATTCAAATGTGCAAAAATGTTATATTTATTGAAATGTGGTGATTACATAACATTATGCCCAAATGGTCTACTGCCCAGAAGCGTCACTTTACATGTTTGGTAGGGAATTATTTTCATTATGTTAAACCAGCATTTATCTTCCATAATGCATTACATCATAATCACAATGCTATGAAGACATTAGCTGATCACCACAGAGCTGCACAGACCAGTTTATCAGATAATTTCGCCGTAAAATGTGTCCAGGTGATCAGCTCTGAAGCCCCGGCTTGTATGGTCACTGCCCGTCCTCTAAAATCCGATTTCGATATAGGTGTTATTTTGATCAACAAACCTCATAACGGGGATCTATACTGTTACGTGTGTCTACTAACATCATTAAATGATCATAAAGGTAACGCTGTTTCTGGTAGTTTACTTTTAATCTATGGCTACGTTGCTAGCTAGCTAGCTACCTAGCCTGCCTTGGTTGTGGTTGGGATCATCTGGTTTCCTGTGGCTGGTGTCAATCAAGGAAAATCCCGCCCCAAAAGTTTGTAATTTTTATCGCCTCTTACTCGAAATGGGACCATCATTTAGAAAACGGAGCCCATGAGAGCATGAAAAAGACTTGAAATTGTTTATTCAGACCATAAACTCATTCGGAAAATGTTTATTTAAGACACAGACCGAGAGAGAAGTCGGCTCATTTTTCAATTGAAGCCAATGTACGTGACGTCACTTCCGGACCTGACGTGCGCCCCCCTACGGCCTTTTGAGTGAATGGAATTCCAGGACGGGCCTCATAAATTCCCCCACTGTGTTGCCCAATGCTCAAAACAATTGAAAACCACCCCCATGTTAAAGCTGAGCAAGGAGATCGATTTTACTTCACCAGAGCCGAAGGCAGCAACACAAAAGACTGATGGAAATAACAGAAGAGAAGGTAAGCCCCACTAAACTGGTATACAGCATTGACAGTTTAGATACAGTAAACACGATCCTGCCTGACCAATCAGCCGTCTGCAGTCTTTTCACGTCACGGTATGGTACTGGGTTCACAGCGCTGGAACCTCAACAAAGCAGGGACCAATAACTAGTACGACTCAACCCCGACTCAACCCGGGCTGTCCACGTTTTTGATCGGTGGAATGAGACAAAAAAGCGAGACGAGCTGGGCGGGGCCGCGCTGATACCAGCAGTGGAAATGGGCCATTAGAATAAGAAGTTGAAGTTTATTGATTATTTATAATTGTCTTATCACATGCTGCTAGACCCATATACGTTTAGGGTGATTGGCTAGGTTGAAGGCACTGAACTGAGGATCAATTTACCAGCATGATTCCTTTCATTCAGGACATCGGACCATCTGTCTTTTCAGCATTAAGAGCAAATTCAAGTGGGACAATCATTACACATACAGTATGTTTGGATTTAATCCTCTTGTCTAAAACTGTGTGTGTGTGTGTGTGTGTGTGCGTGTGCGTGTGCGTGTGTGCGTGTGCGTGTGTGTGTGTGTGTGTGTGTGTGTGCGCGTGTGCGTGTGCGTGTCTTTATGTCTTCTCATCTTGCTTTCCATCCATAATCCCACACATGAATAGACAGCAGGTGATTACATGCCGGTGAAGCGATTGATATCCGGCTCACGTGTGGCTGCAGCGTTTGAATTCCACTTCTTACATTACATGTGCTCTTCTTTGTGGGTTGTGGTATATGGTGTTTCATGCACAGCCACCACAGGGTGTGTTATCTTTGGCTAACAAGCCCTTTGTATATTATCTTCTGGTTTCTGTTGGTCACACATGGTAGGTAGTATTGCACAAGTTCAAACACAGAATGTCAGCTCTCATCACTGATAATCCAATGTGCTTTAAATATAATAGGATTCAGTCAATCATTTGAGAACACAGTATTGTCTTCTTGATTAGATGAGGAAGCCCTTTGCCAGGTGTTGTCCACAGAAAGTCGATCCCACTGCTTAGTCTGTTTTTGCATCAGACACTGCCTGCTTGTTCCCTGTTTCAGTCTTTGCTTATCTACCATATTAGGGCTGGACACAATCAATGCAATTTAAGCTCATAATTGGATTCCTTTGGTTTTTCACCCAAGGCAAGAGGGAAAGGGAATAAAGCAGGAGACATGACCTGCATAGCTCAACTTGCCTTTATTTCCATTGTGATTGGATTCCACGTCTGATAAGCCATGACTCTGAGACCTCTGGAGGGGGTCAATCAGGCTAATCATGAGCCTCCCCCAAGGCATTACTTTAGGCATGGTTGGAGATAGCCCCATAACGTGACGCTGCTAACTGTACTCCGATATTCTCGTACAGCAGTCAGCGTCACACAGCGTTCGATTCGTCAATGGGTGGGAAACGCTGTTAAAAAAGCTCTCCTGGAAGGAGGATATGAAAATGATAGGTGAATTATATTACATATTTTTATCTATGAACCAACATAATTCCCTACAGATAAAGTGGAGAAGGGAGGCGGAAATGAATGAGGAAATGTCACTGGATACATGGGAGGAGGTGTGCACTGAGGCACACCTAGCTACAAATTCAAACACATGGAGGGAATTTAAATGGAAAATAATCACTAGATTCTTTAGAACACCAGAAATTGTAGCCAAAATGGGTCCTTCACTTTCCAGCTCATGCTGGCGAAATTGTGGAGCCGATATGGCCAATCACACACATGTATTTTGGCTATGTCCTAAGATAAATTTATTCTGGGGAGAGGTATTTGATGCCTTAAAAGAGGTCTTCCAACAAGATATACCGCAAGACCCCACAGTGGCACCGTTAGGGGTAATACCTGAAGGCCTAGGCAGGAGGGCCAAAAAATATCTTTTAAATATACTACTAACTACAGCCTTAAAGTGTATTACTATAAGATGGTTGAAACCAGATCCTCCCACATATAATATATGGATTCAAAAAGTGTGGGATATTTACCATATGGAGCAAATCACTTACACACTAAGGCTTCAGAAACCAATTTTTGTTAAAAGATGGGGGCCTGTCATGACTCTATTAATGCAATGAGGTTTACTACCCAATGCTGTACGCCCCCCTAGTCTAATTTCCATTCTCTCACACATTTCTGATAGACATCACGTACATACATACACACTAGTTCCCCCGATGTAAATTTTCTCTCTTTCTCTCTCTTGCTCTCCCTATCTATTAAGCGCTGCTGGACTGTATATGTTGGAGTGGAGGTTTATTCTTTTGTATTTATTTGTTTTCACGTTTGATGTTCATTATTATTGTCATTACAAGCTATGAGTGTATATACAATGATAATGTGTACAATAAGCACACTGCTGGAAAAGGAAAAGGAAAAAGCAAACAACTGTAATTGAAGGAATACAATGTATTATGTACAATGTTGATGTAAACCAAATACAAATACACCCGCAAATTTTGGATCTGAAATTGTAAAATGGTAACGTACGTTTCTACAGGGGTGGGCGTGGTTTGGGCGTGGTTTTACAGAGATTTTCTTTTTCTAACCCCTCCCCCTACCCTAACCCTAACCCTAAAATCTCAGAACGTTACCATTTTACAATTTTCGAACCGAAATTGTAACATAGCAACGTTGGTCCAATACGTTGCTATTGTAGCGTTCCTGGTATTGAAGAGGCAGAGGCTTCTTGCTGGTACAGGGTTCTTTATTCACAGTTATTCATATTTACAACTCTTGGCGGTTGTCACGCTCATAGCTAGCAGCTTCTCTCTAGGCAGTATCCGGAGACTGCCCCCGTATGCTCAGTCTCCCCCGGAAGTCTCCCACAAGCATAGTGTTCCCCCCAGTAACACTCCCACACATCAGTTCCTATCTGTAGTCGAGACACTTCCATTGCTCTCCACTGTATGTGTAACACTGATTCGCTACATACATAGGTCAACGCCCACGTTGACACCACACCCACACATCCCCCTGTACCAAAACACACCCAAACATCTTTTCTTTCTTTTAGCAACTTCTTTTGTTTTTTAACCACATTTTATGTTTCAATCTCTAGCTTCTCCCACATCTTTCATCCCCCACAATATCTCATGCCATGTACATTATTTTCTTTTCTTTTACAACATTTCCAACCACCATCCTCCTCCTTTTTTTTTTTTTTTCAGTACAGCTCAAAGTTCTCCAAGTGTCCTGGAGCCCGTGACTCTCTCCGTGGCCGTGTTAGTCTCTGTGATTCTGCCTGTGGGGCTGATCCCATCTGCAGTGTCTCTGAGACTTCAAGTCCCTGGGTGGTGGCCGTCCGGTCATAGCCGGACGCCCCTCTCTGTGGAAACAGATTCCTTCTCCCAGCACGTCTAGGTGAAACCGCTGGGCGGCCGATATCTGGGGGAAGGGTGCACCCCCCCCCGGTACGGGGCCAACCTGTCTCGGTGGAGTACCTTCCTGCCACCAAGTGGCATCTGCACTCGGTACACCACCTCCCCCATTCTCTCCAGGACCCTGCATGGGCCTGTCCAGTGACAGTCCAGTTTAGGGCTACGCCCTTTCTTTCTCCGGGGTGTGTACACCCAGACCAACTCCCCCCCCTGGAAATGGTTTCCCTTTGCCCTCACGTCATAGTTCCTTTTCTGTCTCATGCCCGATTTCTCCAGCTGGTCTCGAGCGAAGTTGTGAGCGGACTCTAATCGATCTTGCAGTCTCCTGGCGTACTCTCGCCCCGGGGGCGCATCCAGTGCATCTGGTGGTTTGCCGAACGCCATTTCTGCTGGCGTCCGCAGTTCTCGGCCTAACATGAGCAGGGCGGGTGTGCAGGAGGTGGACTCTTGGGTGGCAGATCTGTAGGCCATGAGGATGAGAGGCAGGTGCGTGTTCCAGTCTTTCTGGTGCTCCTCGGTGAGGATGGCCAACTGCTTTTTCAGCGTCCGATTGAATCTCTCCACCAGGCCATCGCTCTGGGGGTGCAATGCTGTGGTCCGTGTTTTTTTTATGTTTAGTTTCTCGCACATGGTGGCGAACACTCGTGACTCAAAGTTCCTCCCTTGGTCACTTGGAGGGTCTCCGGTGCTCCGAACCTACTGAACATGCCCGTCACCAGTGCGTCGACCACCGTTCCCGCCTCCTGGTCGGGCAGCGCGTATGCCTCTGGCCATTTTGTGAAATAGTCCATGGCGGCCAGGACGTATCGATTTCCACTGTCTGTGCGCGGAAACGGTCCCATCACGTCCACCGCCACCCTCTCCATGGGAGCTCCTGCTGCTAGCTGTTGGAGCGGGGCGCGAGACTGGTCTAACGGACCCTTGTACGCTGCGCAGAGGTCGCAGCGTCGACAAAAGTCCTGCACGTCTCTCCTCATCCTCCCCCAATAGAAACCCTGCCTAATACGACGGAGAGTTTTGCTTACCCCAAAGTGCCCGGCCCCTACAGTTCCATGGCAGCTCCTGCACACCTCCTCTCTCAACGTCGCCGGCACTACTTTCCGCCACTTGCTCTCTCCCGACGCTGGCTCCTTCCAGGACTTCATCAGCACCCCGCTGCTCAATCTCAGGGTGTCGAACTCTGACCACAGCCCTTTGGTTGTGTCGGTGACCCCTGCCACCTCTTCCCACAGCGGCTTCTGGCCCTCTTCTACCCATTGCAGTACTGGCGACAGCTCCCTGTCGTTTTCTTGATGGGCCCTCCAATCTGCCGCTTCTGCCATCCGCAGCGCCTTGCACACTGGTCCATCCCCCGTATGGTTAGGGCATATCCTTGCTTCCTCTTGGAGCTCCCTCTCTCTCCCTTCTCTCTTCTCGCAGTACACACATACACCTCTCTGCGCAGGGTCTTCGTGACAGGGCGTCTGCGTTGACGTGGTGCGCCCCTGCTCTGTGCTCTATGGTGAAGTTGTAGTCCGCCATCCTTTCTAACCAGCGGCACACCTGCCCCTCCGGCTCTCGGAAGGACCACAACCACTGCAGCGCCGAGTGATCGGTCCGTATGGTGAACCGAGGCTGTCCCAGGAGGTAGTACCTAAAGTGTCTTAGTGCTTCTACGACGGCGAGGAGCTCCCGGTGTGTGACGCAGTAGTTTCGTTCTGTTTTATCAAATGTCTTGCTGAAGTACGCCACCACCCGCTCCCCGTCTGGCCCCGTCTGGGACAGCACGGCCCCCATACCCCCATTGCTGGCATCAGTGTCTAATAGGAACGGCAGTGCGGGGTCTGGTGCTCTAAGCACCGGAGACTCGGTCAGCGCTTTCTTGAGGGCTTCGAAAGCTCGGTGGCATTCTGTCGTCCAGTGGAAGTCTGTGTTCTTTTCTTTTAGCCGGAACAGTGGCTCTGCGATGTTAGAAAATCCCTTTACGAATTTCCTATAGTAGGATGCTAACCCTACGAAGCTCTCGAGTTCTCTTTTGTCTCTGGGGGTGGGCCACTCTACGAGTGCCCGTGTCTTTTCTTCCAGGGTGCGAATGCCCCCCGCGCCGATGCCATGCCCTAAGAACTCCACCCTCCTCTTCAGGAAGTGGCACTTATCTGGGTGTAACTTCAGACCCGCCTCTGCTATCTTCTGACCTTTCGTAACGCCCCCACCGCTGCCTGAAACGAGCCCCCGTGTGTCAAGATGTCATCTAAGTATACGACGCATTCGGTTTGGGGAATGTCTCCCAGCAGTTTCTCCATTAACCTCTCGAACGTTGCGGGTGCGTTGCACAGGCCGAAACTCAGTACTCGAAACTGCCACAGCCCTCTCTCGGTGCGGAAGGCGGTCTTTGGTTTGGCATCGTCGCAGAGGGGCACCTGCCAGTACCCGCTGCGGAGGTCTAGGGATGAGAACCAGGATGACTCCCCCACCACGTCTAACAGCTCCTCGATGATGGGCAGCGGGTACGCGTCTTTTTTAGTCACTTTGTTCAGCCCCCTATAGTCTACACAAAACCGCATCTTCAAGCTATTTTTCTTCTTCACCAACACTACCCCCGATGCCCACAGGCTCTCTGACGGCTCGATGATCCCCGCCCGCAGCATGTTCTCTACAGCTTTGTTCGCTATATCCCTCCTTGCTGCTGGGACTCGACGGGGATACGACCTGATGGGCCGCGCCCCCTCTGTGTCTATTTGGTGTTGCACCAGGTGGGTACAGCCTAGCTCATCGTCCGACATCGCGAAAATGTCCTTATATTCCTCTAGTACTCGCCACAGTTCATCGCTCTGCTGGGGTTCTAACCCTTCACTCTGGCATTGGTGCAATCCCCTCAGCATCTCTAACCTCTCGGTCTCCCCCTCCGCCTGTAGCGCTGGCTGAGGGCAAGTGTTCGGAGGTGGGCCAGGGGCGTGGTTTTGGGGAGGGTTTTGGTGCAGGACAGGGGTCTGGGTTGCGGGAGGGGTTTGGTGCGGGGCAGGGGTCTGGGTTGTGGTAGGTGCTTGGGTTGCTGGGTGGGGCTCGTGCTCTACGGTGACGCGGTATACAGTGATGTTATTAACGTTAGGCCGCTCCCCTGGAGCGGTGGGAGGGTGGCCCATCTGGACTACTGGCCCCCCTGCAAATGTCAATGTGCTCTTCCCTAGGTCTACTGTGCATTGGTTTAGCGTCAAGTAGTCCTCCCCCAGGATGCAGGGCCCCGCCATTTCTACCACCCACACGGGAAAGTTCACTGTCTGTCCCCCCACTGTTATCATTACGTACCCCCTTCCCCTCATTGGCATCAACTCACCGGATACTGTCCTCAGCAGCTGTGCCGCTGGCTGCTCCAGACGCATCCCCTCGGGCATCATGTTGACGTTCACCAGCGTTGCCGTACACCCCGTGTCCACCAGGGTGACACAGTATCTCCCCTGTAGGTAGACTGGAACATGGCAGCCGTTCATCGTGCGCGGCCCGCTCTGCATGCTGACAGCTCCGGCGATGTCGTCTACTTCAGGGGAAGGCGGAGCCCCACCTCCCACGTTGATGTCGGTGGGCTCCCTCCTGCGACGATGTGGCTACGGGGACTGTGACATCGGAGACCCGTCTCGCCCCATCTGGACGGGCCCTGTGCCGTTTCCCTGGTTCCACGTTCTCCGGCGGCACTCTGCTTCCCGATGTCCGGGGCGCCCACAGCCCCAGCAGATCGTGCTCCCTCTGCCCCAGCTATTGTTCCGCGGGGTGGGCTGCAGAGCGGGGTTGGGCTGCAGGGTCGCGCTGCGGAGCAGTTGTTCTTTTAGCTGCTGCACTGACTCGGACAGTTCTTTCACCATGTTGCCTTGCTCTGCCAACAGAGCCGCTGGAAGTCATTTTAAGCAGGGGGTGCTGGGAGGAAGGGACTCTCGGTGGGGCCCGCAATTTTTTTTTTGACGTTTTGTTTTTACATTTTTTTGCCATATTTAGAGGAATATCTCATTTTAAATTAACATTAGGATACTGTTGTGATGTAATTATTCAGTATTTTCTCCTTTTCTCACTCATTCAGAGCAAAGAGGGAGATATATAGCATGATGACAATGCTCTATATCTCCCTATTTGCTCTGAATACACCAGTTAACACATTGAGTGCCAGCCATTTTTTCATCCTGTAGGTAAGTTGTGCCAGGTTTTTTTTTGAGGATTCTGGCTCATTTTACAAGAGCCGAGGATTATTTTCTGTTAAGAATTCATGAACACCAATCATCTAAAAATAACTAATAGAATGTGTGCTTTCTCTGTCTAAAAGAGTTAGTTTGCAGAGTTAGTAGTTATGTAGATATTAGCCGTTGAGTACAGCATGGTTTCAGCGTCTGGAAATTTATTCAGAGATAAATGGCTTTTTGTGAAATTCGACAGAACAGTCACTTTAACCATTCATTTTTGGCATCAGTAAGACCGTCAGACATTCTAAACAATAGTTTTGAACAGTAATTTCCTCCATAACAACAGGAAACACCCCTCTCATTCAAACTCCTCCCTCCGTGTGTCTTCTCCTCCTTCCTCCTGGCTCTACAGCGGGCGTGTCAGAAGCGCGTTGCTGCTGCCTGCCTGCCTGCCTGCGTGCCTGCCTGCCTGCTTGCCTGCGTGCGGACGCTCCTTGTGCGAGTCAAGATGGGCCGGGGAATGCGTGGGCGATGGGCAGATGTTGATTCTGGCCTTTCTGAGGTGTTTCAAAGTGTGTTTCACCTATAATCTATTTTGCAAATCGCTCTCCGCTCTCTGTGTGCGGCTGCCTGCGCGGCCGCTCTCGGGCAAGACAAGTCTGGGATGGATTACTGTAAAATCGCCTCGCCATTTCCTTGAATGGCTTGCTCCCGCGGCAGTTTTTTCTTTGATTTCGCTCGTCTGGGGGAGCACTGTCAACACTTAGTGGGTCGGTAAAATAGATTATACACATTCTCTTGCTCCAATAGTGATCTCGAAGATGTAAAAGTTGTTGATTGATGTCCCACCGTCAAAAAAAAAAAATGTTTATGTAAGACGAGATATCTCGGCTCTGGCACTCAAGCGTTGGATTATGTAAGACGAATTATCTCGGCTATGGCACTTAACGTGTTAACATGACACAGACTTAACATGATAGAAATATTATCAGCAAACTTAATGACTAGACTAATTATTCTGATCTGAATGGCATATATCAATAAACATTGACTCCTCTCTTTGCTGTATAGTGGGAGGTGCATTTTTGAGTAGGCTATTAAAATAGCATGTCAAGTTCACATTTCTTTATTGCCAGATTAAACAATTCGTATTGGTTGTTGGTTGGTTCAACACAACATGTGCGCGCATGCGCCATTCTTCTTCTTCTCTAGCCTACAAGCATGTAACTTCCTTGATTGTTATTGTTGATAATTCTATTTAAATAGGCTAAATTTTCATTTCCCGAAACATTCTTAAACAAGAAAGGAACATAGTGCACTGCAAAATATTTTTAATTACATTTGTAAAAAATCTAGGGGGTGCACCCCTACTTCCCGCTGCCAACGCCATCTTCCACGCTGGCTCTTCTTGTAATGGGCTCTCCGCTGCCATTCTCACCACGGGGACAGCTCTCCCCGCGTCGCTGTCCATGGCCCAGCCCTCCACTGTCTCTCTTTCAAACGCCAACTCCAGCGCTACTTCTAGTGTCTTTGGCCGTTGCAGCATTACTTGCTCTCTTAGGCCTCGCGGCACGATTGCCTGGATGAAGTAATTTCGGGCTAACTCATCCAGTGCTTCTGGCGGCAGCCGGCTGTATACGCGCCGGCTGAGGATCTCAATGTCTGTTGCCAGCGCCCGCAGCGACTCCCCTGGTCGTCTACGCCTGTTACACAGTTCCGCGACCACGATGCCTTCTTCTTTGCATTGGCCGAAACGCCTCCTCAGGGCCGCCGTCACCACGTCTAAGTCTTTTGTATCTGCCATTGCCGCCACACACGTTATAGCTTCGCCTTCGAGGGACACCACCAGATGACTGGCTCTCTCTTCCCTCGACCAGCCATTCATGTCCGCTGCTACGTTAAACATCGTGCAATATGGCTCCCACTCGCCTTTACCGTTGTATTTCGGCGGCGTCACTTCCTTCTTTCCTCGGCGGCCGCTGTCCCGTGTCGCCTCGATCCGTGCCCCGTCCTTGTCACTGGCTCGCAGGCTAGCCTCGCCGGGCCGCGGCATAGCCTCCATGGCTACGGCGGCAACGTCAACAGGCTCAGTCTTCACTCTCACCAGCCCCAGGTTTTCCGCTCCCTCTCCCGCTTCGCTGACCCGCGGGCTAGCTTCTCTGGGCCGTGGGATAGCTTCCGTGGCTACGGTGACAGCGCCGTCTAGCTCGGATTTCATCCTCACCAGCACCCGGCTTCCTACTGTCTGCTCCGCTTGGGTCTCTGTAGTAGCGGCTGCGTCTACCCAGTCATCCTCCTCTTTGGACGCCAGGCTGTCTGCCCCGGCTCTTTCTTTTCCCGCCTCTCGTTTGATTCTTCTCCGCTCTTTCTTCAGGAACTTGTTCACCATCTCGCCGATTCTGGAGGCAATATTCACCGTTTAACTTCTGACGCCAATGTAGCGTTCCTGGTATTGAAGAGGCAGAGGCTTCTTGCTGGTACAGGGTTCTTTATTCACAGTTATTCATATTTACAACTCTTGGCGGTTGTCACGCTCATAGCTAGCAGCTTCTCTCTAGGCAGTATCCGGAGACTGCCCCCGCATGCTCAGTCTCCCCGGAAGTCTCCCACAAGCATAGTGTTCCCCCCAGTAACACTCCCACACATCAGTTCCTATCTGTAGTCGAGACACTTCCATTGCTCACCACTGTATGTGTAACACTGATTCGCTACACTATGTTACAATTTTCTGTGAGACTGTGTTGTGGGAAGCAAAACATGTCATGAAATACTCAAACTCCCAAGGTTCCTGTCGGCACTAGGAAGCTTATCCTGCCCTCAATACGGCACAGGCTGTGGAAAGACTGCTTCTAAACTGTTGTTTCACGCAGCAGTATCATTTTAACAGCGCCGGTCAAATTACTGGCTTCACTAGGGTTACTATCATATCTTCGGATCAACGTCACGTTATGGGGCTAGGTTGGAGACAGCTGTGTGTGTGTGTGTGTGTGTGTGTGTGTGTGTGTGTGTGTGTGTGTGTGTGTGTGTGCGTGTGCGTGCGTGCGTGTGCGTGTGTGTGGGTGAGTGAGATGAGTGATGACAGTGACCTGTCCACCTTTAACAATACATCAACCCCCATCCAATAAGTTAATTGTAAACGTGAATATCTTCCGTATTGTGGCGCAGCAGTGACATAGGGCAATTAATGCCAGGTGTTGGTGCAGTTGGAGGCGTGTCCAAGACGTTTCCCAATTTGTTTCTGCATATTTCCCCCCATATGTGCCTCGCGCAAAGCTCAAAAGGGTCGGGTTAAGTAGTCGAATTATTCACAGGCATGGTCGGGGCGTAAAATCTATACAACTAATCGGATTCCCCTCTCTCATTCCCTCTAATACCGTTTGCGCGATGCCATAGGATGACAGCGGGCTGGTATTTTCTGTGCGTGATTGGACATCTCCAAAAGACATTTAACAGGACTCATTATAGATGATATAAAACATTTAGGAAGTGTTACAAGTGCTCAGTTTCACTGAGTATACAAATTACCAGACATGGGACCAAGTCACTTTTGTCCAAGTGTCAAGTACGTCCCAAGTCATTTGGTCCAAGTCCCAAGTCATTTTGCTTTGGGCAAGTCAAGTCAAGTCAGGTTTTGTCAAGTCAAGTCGAGTCCTTAGTTAAGGCAAGTCAAGTCCCAAGTCAAGTCACCCCCCCCCCCCCCGCCCAAGATACTGGAGTCTTACCTTCCTTTATAAAGAGAAAAGACAAGGTATTAGTAACTGTCTAATAGTGATATTATTGACCAATTTATCTAACCTGTTCAAACAATATGACAATGAATTGAATTTGTATTCTAATCAAACAAAAGTCAAATAATTTCACACTTAACAAACTAACAAGTGTCTTCTGAAAAATCACAACCATCCAGTGAGAGGAATGTGACTGACAGCCAGTCATCCAATTATGACAATGCCATGCCATAAGGAGGAGGAGCATGCGTGAGTTATCCAATCATGAGTTTGCACTCGCATACTGGATAACTTTACACAGACTCTTGGGCGAGAGGCCCCTATAAGAGCCTAAAT
The DNA here is from genome assembly GCF_964638095.1 of Poromitra crassiceps. NCBI lineage: Eukaryota > Metazoa > Chordata > Actinopteri > Beryciformes > Melamphaidae > Poromitra > Poromitra crassiceps. The sequence continues at coordinate 78,823,605 of NC_139623.1, read as the reverse complement.
GGACAGAAGGACAGAACAAAACAAGACGTTAAACTCCTCTCCTATGTATACTAGTGTCCTCTCATATACTCTCTCAAGAGTTCAAAGTTACATTCTCAGCACCAGTGGCTCCTGCATTACATTACTGGCTTTCCTTGGGAAGCTAAGCTAAGGTCTGGTCTAGGATACTCCTTGGATGGGAGACTGGTGCTGGAAGTGGTGTTGGAGGACCAGTAGGAGGTGCTCTTCCCCTCTGGTCCGAATGGTCTGATGAATAATCTGATCTGATGAATAATCTCCCCAATGCCCCAGGGCAGAGACAGGGACTCTGTCCTGTGAGTGAGCACCATCCTTCAGATGAGATGTTAAACCGAGGTCCTGAGTCTCTGTGGTCAATAAAGATCCCATCAGCACTCTTCGCAAGAGTAGGGGTGTAACCCCGGTGCCCTGGGGGGTGTAACCCCGGTGCCCTGGCTAAATTCCCACACGGGACTTCCTTCAATCATGGCCACCTACCTAATCGTCCCTCGTCACTTAATTGGCAGATTCACTCCTCAACTCTCCACCGGGATAGCTGATGTGTGGTGAGCGTTCTGGCGCAAACTGGCTGCTGTGCATTGGTGGTGGATGAGTTGAGTTCTCTCCCCTTCTCTCCCCTGATATGTGAAGCACTTTGAGTGTCTTGAAAGGCGCTATATAAATCCAAACAATTATTATTTATTATTATTTTATTCTCCTTCAAAATACACACCCTTAAAATGAAATGTGTAAACATCTCTGACAGCATGTGTAAATGTGCAAGAAAGTCAGAAGTCAAAGTAAAGAAATATTTGGTAGAAGACATGGCCTGCAGTTACTTAGTGAAGTTACTTTTCAAAGCCAATATTTCAATAATAGGAAAAAGTCTAAAGATAACACAAAATTGATCCTGGTCCTACTTTCACCCATTGCATCTGTAACCTGTGATATTTTCATGTAAATGCATTTCCATTTTGCTATTCTCTATCACCAACTGATATACTGAGATATCACCCATACTCCACACAGTTCATTACTGCATTTGCTACATTTGATTGCTGTTCTAAACACCCGGTGTCAGGTTAGATCTAGGAGAAATCTAGAGAAAAAGCCCCTGGTGCACTAAAGTGATGTGTTTAGAGTAGCAGCAAAAGCAGTGTTAACAAAAACAAAAATGCTAAATTTCCGAATGAAAATGTTATTGTGTTTGCTGTCCTCGCCACGCCCCGCCACACCCCCTTGCAACGCCCCTGCCCATGCAGCCCCAATCAGCATTGTGTAGCTAGGACGTCTCTAGGACGTTGCAAGGGTGTGGTAACTGGTTATAAGGGGGTTTCCGGCTGGTCGCTAGAGCATTTGTAGATGGTCGGTAGGGTGGACTAAGTAATTATGGGCGGGCCTATGTGAGTAGAAGCGGGAGGAGCCAAGGAATCCAGGGGTGAAAGGATTTTTATTGTAGACGGTACAGTTCAAAAGTGATAGACCAAGACATAAAGAGGGCAGTTATAGTGCCACCATCAGTTAGATTGGTGTATTCTTTTCACTAATAGTAAAAGGCCCCTCTGTGAACCTCCCTACCAAATTTGGCAACCCTAGCTGTTATGGTTTCTGAGATACAACTAATTTAATGCAAGATTTTTCGAAACCCCACAGACAGGATCTTTCCCACTGCGTTTGAAGACGTCATTTGTGTCAACACAGGAACAATGATAGCTGCATTTGACTGCACGGGAACAATTATATTGCGGTTTTAGTCGCATTTGACTGCATTTCTTACTTTTCCCTGCTCATGGGGACGATTAAGTAGTTTGCACCGAGGTGCTGAAGCTGTGTTTTGAGCTTAAAACAGCCTTTCCTCTACGCATCATGCAACACTCTTGCTCAGAGTTGCTCTCTAAGATAGATTTATCTGGTCAAATCTCACTGGATTCCTGCTCCCAGCACACTTTCTGCATGTGCTTTTCAACAGAGATCAGCGGGGGGTGCTCAAGACATATGCAAATTAGAGTGAGACCATGAGTATATAACACATTGAATACAGGGGGGTATATATAGAGTTGTGTCTGATGTCCACTATAGCATGCGTGCGTTAAGCGTCAATACAAGAAGTAAGGCCGGACATAATTACAATGAATCAGCACTTCCTCTCACCCTTCAAAATAAAATAATTAATTTCTACCCAGACTGCTTCGTGTGACTTCAGTGAAAATCGGAAAGATCAAATCCAGAAAAAAAAGAAAGTGTGTGTGTGTGTGTGTGTGTGTGTGTGTGTGTGTGTGTGATGGATGTAAGAATTGTGAGGTACAGGTACTGAATGCTGCTATAGCACCCCCTATAGGCAAAATTTTCCTATCAGCTCAGAGTAGATCCCTAGACACCTGTACCAAAAAAACTCGCGCTTAATCGCGAATCCCAAACCGCTTGACCAAACCCTTAGCGACGTCATACAAACCCTGTCATCAATGAGCCGCACGTTTTGAGGTCTGCCATGTCTATGTGGTGCGAAAAATGTGGGCGGCATAACGTGCCAAAAAAGTGGCAGATATAATAATAATATGGGGGACTTTATAGATTACAGTTCAAATCCGCTGTTATAGCAATCGCGAATAGCACCCAAACCGCTTAACGAAACCCTTAGCGACGTCATACAAACCCTGTCATCAAGGAGCCGCACGTTTTGAGGTCTGGCATGTCTATGTGGTGCGAAAAATGATTGCAGTTCAAATCTGCTGTTATAGCGCCACCACCAGGTCAATCAATTGGTGTAATTTTTCCTTCAAAAAGTCTTAGCTGACTTCCGGTGGCGTCATGCTGGTGGTAGCAGCGTGAAGGCGAAGGCTCCCTGAAAAACCCTGATAAAACTAACATATCAACTCAAAAAGGGACAACAGAAACCAGAAAAATTGACAATAACTTAAAAGACAACAAAATGGGAGGAAGAGGTAGAGGAAAGAAAGATAAAACAAAAGATACGATTGAAACGGACGCGCCACCGGACAATGGAGAACAAAGCCACGCCGACGCCGGTGCGGTTTTGGCAGAACTACGTACATTAAGACAAGAACACAAGGAGGCCGCTCTTGAGACTAAGCACCTTGACCAGACTTGAGAACAACTTTAAAGACCTGGTGGAGAAGACCGCTGGTTTGGAGATAAGAACTACCGCGTTGGAGGAAAGAGTGAGTGAGTCGGAAGACCGAACAGCCCGGCTTGAAAGAACTGTCTCCTTTTTACTGTTTAAACAATCTAAGCTCACAGCCAAATGTGAAGATCTTGAATCCAGGTCGCGGAGAAAGAACATTCGTATCTACGGGTTTCCTGAGGGAGCAGAGAAGAAAGACACTGTCGGATTTGTGACGGAATTTATTCGCTCCTCATTACAACTACCAGAGAAAATGGACGTGCGCGTTGAGAGAGCACACCGCCTGATGAATGCGAGAAGAGATGACGCAGCCTCGCCGTCGCCGAGAGCAATAATTGTTCGTTTTGCGGACTATTATGTAAAAGATCAAATCCTCCAACAGGCATGGAAACAGCGCAACGTTACATTCCAAGGTAACAACATATACTTCAATCAGGACTACACACATGAAGTACAAATGAAAAGGCGACAGGTACGAGACATAATTAAAAAACTGAAAGAAAAAAGCATTAAGGCTCAGTCTCCATATCCTGCTCAATTAAGAATGTTTTTGGATACGGGTATAAAGACTTTTCGCACACTGGCAGAAGCTGCGCCAGTACTCAAGGAGATGGGGATTCATGTCCAGGAGGAGGAGGCGCACAATCCATGGAGCGGAGTGACGCAAGACGACTGGACTGTTGTGCGGGGAAGGAGAGAGAGAAGAGGACAGCCAGTGATGACAAGAAGAGACATGCAGACCTTCATAGACATGGCCCCATGAGCGGCAGGGGGAGAAGACGAGAGGAAGCTGACTCAGCTGAGAATGACAGTAAATTGTCTCAAATGTTTTACGTGGCAAAAAGGGTTATTGGGGGACTGAAAATATGCTAGTTTAACTATGTTTGTCTTCAGTTTAAATGACATAATGGGTTTTGGAGGGGGGTAATTTGAGAGGAAAGATAACAAATTTGTCTTCTCTTAAAAAAAAGAGAGCTGCAACACAGAACAAAATCTAGAAGTTGCAAACGCACTTAGTGCAATCCCAGAGAGAATTCGCCACATCTCTCTGTTTTTTCTTTTGGAATGGGAACTGGGGGGTTAAACCTGGAGGTCACACACATTTTTCTTTTTTGGGGGTGTTTCTGTGTGTCGTTTTACACAGATATTTTTAGTTTATATGAGGTGCAGACTCAGGCTGAAATGTTTCATTTTGAATTGACATGAATAGGTTAAAACTTGTGTCCTACAATGTCCATGGTCTAAACCATCCCATCAAGAGAAAGAAGATATTGAGTCAACTGAAGAAATTACAATGTTCGATAGCATTATTACAAGAAACACATTTGGTTGAGAATGAATACAAAAAACTGAAAAGAGAATGGGTAAATCAAGTTTTTCATGCATCATATGGAAAGAGAAGGGGAGTAGCCATATTAATCAACAAATGTCTACCATTCACTGCAGAGAAAGTGATAAAAGATAATATGGGCAGATATATAATGGTTGTAGGCTCTGTAGGTGATATGACTATGTCAATATTGAATATATATGCTCCAAATGAGGAGAATGATACATTCTTTAAAATTATAGCCAAAGTAATAACTAGTGATGGAAAGGGGATGATATTAATGGGTGGGGATTTCAATACGGTGCAGAATGGCAAACTAGACAGATTACCACCAGAACAAGGACCAAGCACAAAGAAATCTAGAATATTAAATAATGTCATTAAAGAGCTAGGTCTGATTGACCCATGGAGGAATGATAACCCTAAAGGGAAGGATTATACATTTTATTCTAATCCACATGGCAGTTATTCCAGAATTGATTTTTTTTCTGTATCACAACAGCATATACATAAAGTTTTGAATTGTGGCATTGAGACCATAACTATAAGTGACCATGCACCAATAACAATGACTGTAATGATAGATGATGAATCCTTTTTTAAGTATTGGAGGCTTAATGTGTCAATTCTATCCAACGAAACAATAGTAGGGGAATTAAAACAAAACTTAAAGGAATATTTCCAAATAAATGATAATGGAGAAGTAACACCATCCATTCTATGGGAAGGGGGAAAAGCGGTTATAAGAGGGAAAATAATAGAGATAACATCTAGGTTGAGAAAAACCCGTCTGGAACAGCAAAGATGGTTAGAAAATAAAATCAAAGAACTGGAGCGGGAACATAAAAGAACATTAGATAACTCTATATTTCTTGAATTGAAAAGAATTCGACAGAGACTGGATGAACTTTTAATATATAAAGCAGAAGGAGCTCTACGTTTTACAAATCAAAGGTACTATGAGATGGGCAACAGAGCAAGCCGTTTATTAGCATTCCAGCTTCGAAAGGCCCAAACGAATAGGATAATTTCAAAAATAAGACACCCTAATTCCAAACAAGTTATGATAAAGCCAACAGAGATAGCAGGAGCTTTTGCAGAATATTATAAACATCTATATGATGATTCAGAGTCTGAGTTCATAGAGACAAAGGCACAGATATTTCTTAACAGACTAAACCTGCCGACTCTAACAGAACAAGAGGCTTCCATGATGATACAGCCAATTTCAATAAAGGAAATATTTGATGCTATAAAAATTCTCAAAAATAGTAAGTCTCCTGGTACGGATGGGTTCCCGGGAGAATTCTATAAATGTTTTGCAGAAGAGATCATACCAGTACTATCTAAAGTTTTCAATTATGCTTTATCATCAGGGGACCCACCAAAAACATGGTCAGAAGCAATCATTTCAGTCTTACATAAGGAGGGCAAGGACCCAGTATCTTGTGAAGGATATAGACCTGTTAGTTTGCTCTGCAACGATTTAAAAATACTAACAAACATATTGGCACAGAGAATGCAGAGATGTATAGCTAAGTTGATTAAACCAGATCAGACGGGTTTTATCCCTGCAAGACAGGGTGCAAATAATATTAGGAGAACATTAAATCTGATATCATGTACTAAAAACAGTCGTCGGCCTGCTATGTTGCTCAGCTTAGATGCCCAAAAGGCATTCGACCGGGTGAAATGGAGCTTCTTATACCATACTTTGTCTGTTTTCGGGTTTCACTCAACTTTCATAGACTGGGTAAAAATGGTGTATAAAAATCCAAAATCAAGGATCAGAGTTAATGGTTGTTGCTCAGATTTTTTTATCTTAGGAGGGGGGTCAGGCAAGGAGATTGCTTGAGTCCATTATTATTCGCCGCGAGCATTGAACCATTGGCTGAATCAATACGACAGAATAAAGATATAAAGGGAATAAAGGATGAAGGGGGGAGGGAACATAAAATATCTTTATTCGCGGACGATATATTAACATATATATGTGAGCCATCCTCCACTATACCAGCCTTGTTGAATAACCTGAAGGAATATGGAGAAATATCTGGATATCTGACCAATGAAGACAAATCTGTAGCGATGATGCTTTCAGGTGAATGTCCAGCAGACCTAAAGAAAAAGGTTAATTTTAAATGGACGAATAAGGGGTTCAGATATCTGGGTATCATTATCACTCCTACCACTTCACAGTTATTTGAAGCTAATTATGGAAAGTTGATAACTGAGATTAAGAAAGACTTTGCTAGATGGGAGATTTTGCCTTTGAATTTGTTGGGAAGAATAGACACAGTAAGAATGAATATTTTACCGAGATTGTTGTTTCTGTTCCAGTCATTGCCTATTGGGGTCACTAATTCTACTTTTAAAATGCTAGATAAAATTATATCTAAATTCTTATGGCAAAATAAAAAAGCTAGAATTAAATATAAGACACTTATTTGCCCGAAGGAGAAGGGAGGTTTGAGTCTTCCAAATTTAAAAAATTATTATTGGGCAGCGCAACTTAGAGCGATATTTTTGTGGATAACTAATGAAACGGATACGATGTGGGTGGGAATTGAGCAAAACTCATGTCGAAGTATACCCTTGGAATCACTTCCATTCATATCCGAAAGGGAATGGAGGAGACTCAAGGGCGGTAATGAGTGGATTAAAGGAACAATGAAAATATGGTCAGCCGTACGAAAGAAATTAAAATTGTCAAAATCGATTTCTAGAGCTACTAAAATAGCAAGAAATCATGATTTTTTACCATCTCTTATGGACTCAGGGTTTAAAATATGGGCAAACAAGGGGTTGATATATATTGCACAACTGTTTAATGGACCAATTATGAAGTCATTTGAACAAATTTCAAAAGAATTTAATTTACTAGCCCATGATTTTTACAAATTCCTACAGATAAGACATTACCTTGAGAAACATGAGGAGTGGGAGAATATTTGTAAATCACCTTCCAATCTAGAGGAGCTGATTATGTCATTTACAGAAGGAGAGAAGAAAAGTGGGATTGTATCACAAATTTATAAAGCATTACAACATGAATCCAATGATAACAATATGTATGTCAAAGAAAAGTGGGAATTAGAAGCAAATATAATAATTACAGATGATCAATGGGAAGACACATTCGAAGCAGGACATAAACTAACTAACAGTCCAACATGGAAAGAATTTGATTGGAAGGTGAAAATGAGATATTTCAACACTCCTTCTATTATTTCAAAATATAATAATACGTCTGAGTTATGTTGGAGGGGTTGTGGACTGATGGGAGACTTCACACATATTTTTTTTGACTGCCCGAAGTTACTGGAATTCTGGAAGGATGTCCAAAAAGAGATTAAACAGATTCTGGGCGTTGACATTATTTTAGAGCCAGCACTTGTGGTACTGGGCATACCTCCTGACAATGAGATAGATAAAGACTTAATCTATTTATTGAGAATTCTGTTATTAATAGCGAAAAAAATGATAACAGTCTCATGGTTGAAGCCGCAGCCCCCCTGCATAACACAATGGAGAGAACGAGTAAAGAGTGTCTTTATCATGGAAAAAATAACAGCAAGATTACAGATGAAAGTAGAAAGGTTTGATGTAAGATGGGCTCCAATACTTGTAATGTCTGACCTGTAATTACCTCTTTTTCTTTCTTTTTTTTCTTTTCCTTTTTTTTTTTTTTTTCTTTTCTTAATTTCTTTTCTGCACATTTTTCTTTTATTTATAAACATATGATTATTATGGTTAAATCAAAACATGTTTAGACAAATGATACAGTGGATAACAAATGTCAAGGATTACATGTATGCAACTCAAACTGTTTGTCTTATTTGTGAAATAAAATAAATAAGTTCCAAAAAAAAAAAAAAGTCTTAGCTGTCGTAGACTGTGTTGCATCATTGATTTGTTGACAAAATGTGATATTGTAAGTCGCTTTGGATAAAAGTGTCTGCTAAATAACGTAATGTAATGTAATGGAAAGATAGACTTCTTGCAGTTTTTCCATTTAATTGAATCTAATTTGAGTTCGCTCTGATGTGCACAGTGGTTTGTTTCCCCATTAATCTGCCTTTTTCATGATCTTGTCCACACTGCATCTATTTAGCATCCTGTGACCTGTGTGAACATCATAGACAAGAATTCCACTGTTACATATGTCCAGGATCTTAAAGCTTGAAAAGAAACGTGACAACATCTGGTCTGAGTTTTGAAATCTGTGAAAATGATACCACCAGGTTTCTACATTGACACAAAATTGATACAAAAAACAAGAAAGAACAGAAAATGAAAATGTTTTTAAAATATGTAAGCTGTTACCTTTCACTTTTGAGTGTTATCACTCATGATATGCCTATGTCACTGCTTGACAGATTTGGAAAGGTGGCGAGCCCACGCCGTCTCAGAAGGACCAGAATTCATAGCAATGCCTCTGAATGCTCGCACAGCTTTTGGGGTTCTTAGACCCATTTTGCTAACGCTTTAGATGACAGCCCATGACGTACAGTACAGTGCACACAAAGTAGATTTCAGTGAGCTTCAGTCAGCTTGTACATCAATGAATGTGACCCTATTGACCTTGTATTCATTTTTGCCCAACTTTTCCAGAGCTACGAGGAACAGCATGGATTGTGCTGAGAAAAAACTGTACCAATCACTGTCATCATTGGTAAGTAGGGATAGACTTTAAAAAATGTGAACTATGCCTTTAAGGTGCAATCAAACTTCTACATTATTTTGCTCAGTAGGTTATACATACCCTCTAATCATAGAATAGGTACCCGAGAGCTGCGTTATCCACATAGTCCCTCCCTTAACCATATGGCACAGTCTTTCAGAAGCCTTCTGCAACATCAATTACAGCATGAGGACATTGTGGCAGCAGCTATGTGATTATGTGCTCAAGACTTTTTCCCTTCTCTGTGTTGATAAAAAGAGGAATTACGACGAGGCAAAAAAGAAAAGACTCGCACTAACATAGGATTTGTTAGTTCGCCAGCCTAAGTTAAATCCCTCACGCAAACACAGGAGATGTCTGAGAGGCTTTGTTGGTATAGAAGAGAAAGACCATCCGAACAGCAAACTAGTGGCTGAATTAATGTTTGAATCGTAAAAGCCAGACAGACGGAGAGGTCTGTGAAAATAGTTTGAGTGAAGGCAGCTTAGGCAGCTGCTCTATTTTGTGTAGACACCAGAGAGTTGTTGTAAAGCGGTAATTGTGAGTAGCTAAAGAACTGTAGTAATTTGAACAAACTGATTTATGACCTCATCACTGTCTGTGCATACCCCCTACACCCTGTTTGAACTGTACAGTGATTTATGACCTCATCACTGTCTGTGCATACCCCCTACACCCTGTTTGAACTGTACAGTGATTTATGACCTCATCACTGTCTGTGCATACCTCCTACACCCTGTTTGAACTGTACGGTGATTTATGACCTCATCACTGTCTGTGCATACCCCCTACACCCTGTTTGAACTGTACAGTGATTTATGACCTCATCACTGTCTGTGCATACCCCCTACCTACACCCTGTTTGAACTGTACAGTGATTTATGACCTCATCACTGTCTGTGCATACCCCCTACACCCTGTTTGAACTGTATGGTGATTTATGACCTCATCACTGTCTGTGCATATCCCCTACACCCTGTTTGAACTGTATGGTGATTTATGACATCATCACTGTCTGTGCATACCCCCTACACCATGTTTGAACTGTACAGTGATTTATGACCTCACCTCATCACTGTCTGTGCATACATGTTTGTTACAAACAATTTAGGAGGCGATCGGAGCAACGGCGCATCATGCAACTCCGGACATACAGAAAGACAGACAGACAGACAGACAGACAGACAGACAGACAGACAGACAGACAGACAGACAGACAGACAGACACACAAACAAACAGACATTCTTTCAATTACAGTAGAATCATTATTAGAGTACTTACAAGATCCCCCCCAACATGTTTTAAGATATATAAAGAGACTTGGATTAATAATTTGTGTGATGTGGTTTTTCCACAAAAAAGGTGCACATAATGCGTGAAAGCTGGGAGAGCAGCACTAAAGTAACTAGCCTGATTTGAAAATGTAATGAATAGAAAGTACTGAATGAATAGAAAAGTATTTGTGTTAAAATGTAGGGAGTAAAAGTAAACTGAAAAATAAATTACTCAGTAAAGTAAAGTACAGTCACCTGAAAATCCTAAAGTACAGTAATGAAGTACTGTACTTAGTTACTTCCCATCTCTGCATCCAACATAGAAAGAACCCTAGGGGATCCAGTCTATACACAACATGTGTGGTGTTGCAATTTGCAAAGTGTCTCATGTGCTCACATCCTGAAAATAATTGATTTTCACTACATTGTCACAATGATTGCAAATCCCACACTTAAAGGTTCCAGGGGCTTTCATGGGCAGGTTGTTCATGTGGGAGGGGGGAGATAGCTCCATACCACCTTGTCTCTCAGGGTCGGTGTGAGTCTGAATGAAGGGTGGTTCTGTGAACAGTGGTTGGAGAGTTACATCACTCTGAATATTCCAGTTGTGTTTAAGGATCTTATTTGAGATGCTTGTTCACTGTATTGCATACACATATTTTTGAAGGCTGGTGTTTCTTTTTGGTTTGGAGTAACGGTTTTCTGTTTGAGGTCTTACTTTGGAGTGATTTTTCCACCGTATTGCTTTTGTACCCTCGTTCAGTGAAGCGGTTCGCGATAGCTTGTCCACAAACTCTTCCTCTCTGTCATATATATCTGTCTTAGTCGTTGAGCCTGACCGAATGGGATGTGTCTAGAAGTTGTCCGGATAGAGAAAAAAAAAATCTTTGGATAGAAACAATAATAGGCCCTTAAAGGATGGGTTTTCCGTGGGGAATATGAATATATATTAAATCTCACGCCCCTAAGGTTTTCGAATCCGTTGAAATTTTTGAAATTGGAGGTTTACTCACAGAGATATCAACCGAAATCCACTCTGTGTGTGGGGGGGGGGTGGTGGGGGGGAGGTGCGGGTGCGGGGACTCGAAATACTACATTTCCCACAATGCACTGGGCTCGCGTGGCCTTCGTTTTTATGCCCACCCCTCAGGCATTTGGCTGATATCAAACTCCAGTAGGTGGCGGTAATGCACATATATGTTTGCCAACCGCCATAAAACTCAAAGAAGAAGAAGAAGAAGGCTTCGACAATGAAATATACAAAGAACAAGAAATAAATCGAAAATAAAATTGCCTCCAAATTGCACCAAATGTAAACGGTAGTATATATGTCGGGAGATGTCTTCATAAAAAAATTTTCATGCATTTTCATGCATTTTCGTAGGAGTTACGCGCATCTGATGTTGTAACTATTTTCTGTAAAAATGTGTAAAAACGGGTACATTGCTCAGCGTTGATTTCGTTACTTCAACCCACCTACTACTAGATGTAAAATTTGACGAGCTTTCCAATGCCGCCAGTCCCGTGTCGATTAGTGCTTCCGTTCCCGAGATAATGGTCTCTTTGCAAGGAACTATGGGAAGCTAATATTAGCTACAGCAGGCTAGGCGGTTGACAAGATGGCTGCGTTTTTGTTTTGGTCAAGGCCTCTGAAGGGGCGTGGAGGACCTCTAGAGGCGGGACCATGGCCAACAACAGTTGTAGTTCATAGGTGCACGACTTCCGCAAGGCGGACTTAGGCCAGATGACGCGAAACGCGTCGGCTGGCCCAAAAAATATGTGAGAGATGCTTGATATCTCTGGCAGTGAATATCCAATTTCAAAAATTTCAACGGATTCGAAAACCTTAGGGGCGTGAGATTTAATATATATTCATATTCCCCACGGAAAACCCATCCTTTAAAATTGTATTTCGATCAGTGGCTTTCCGATGGATTGTAGTATGTACTGTAGGCTCCCATCATCTACTTTTGTGACTTTCACATCTAGAAAGTTGATTTCCTTTTTGCTGTATTTCAAATGTAGTTTTAGTCTCTTGTTGGTATTGTTCAAATATTTGTGAAATTCAAGTGCTTCATGGTCTTCACATTGCATGAAGAATATTGAATCGTCTAACATCAATTTTTTTGTAGTAGCGATTAGATGAGCTCCAAATGAATTTATCCTCCGAAGACACCTAGAAACAAGTTGGCATAGGAAGATGCATAGATCACGTTGATTGCTGTGCCATGAGACTGTCTACACAGCTGTTAGTGGAAGAGAAATACAATCTTCTCCAAAGTCCATGTTGTGAGTTCAACAATAAAATCTGTTGGGGGATCTGGCTCATCTCTCATTTGTAGGAAATGTCACCTAGCTTGTAAACCTTCTTTATGGCCGTACATAATGATTCCACATCTATTGTAATCATAATAATATATCCATTAATCAATTTTGTTAAACACTTGAGTCTGTAGGTTTGGAACAAACGATGTGGTGATCAATGAATTTTGAAAGTCGTTCCAAAATTAGCCATTTCCACTGATGATAGGTCGGCCTGGTGGATTTGACAGATTTTTGTGATCTTTGGGAAGATAATACGTATAAACAAGGCAGTCTCGGATTTGTTTTCTAGAGGGAACGCATACTCTTTCTCTGTAATGCAGTGTTCTGCTTTTGTCTTATTCAGCATTTCCATCAGTTGACATTGCAGGTCCTCCAATGGATTTGTGTCAATGGGAGAATAATAATGTGTGTTATTCAGTTGTCTGTGATGACTATAACTATAAACTCAGCAGGGAAGGATTTATGACATCGCTCAATTCTAGTTGCTGTAACCGTGCACCTGTATGCTTCACGTGGAAAACAGACCAATCACTTGAATCATCCCTAATATTCAGTCAGTCCTTATGCGCACACACTGTCTAACACGCACGCGCATGCACACACACACACACACACACACACACACACACACACACACACACACACACACACACACACACACACACACACACACACACACACACACACACACACTTGCTCTCTCATTTCCGGTGCTGTCAACACCTCAGCCCTTGTCATCTCTCTCTGTTTGAGACTGAGTGGCTCCAGGACGTCCTCTCCCTCTCTCTCTCTCCTGGAATACATCTCATCTGCACGTCTCCCCTTGATGGAGGGGTCAGTGTGGGGCAACACCTGGCCCTCCATCAGCTCCCTTGGGGGACAGAAAGCTCACACATTAAATATGAGCAAAGCAAAGGGGGTGGAGATGTTATTTTTGATGTTGTAATATGATGTAATAAGATAATAAATTATAATAATAATAAGTTCAGTTTTCTGCCTCTGTTGCTGTCTGTTGTAGTGTAAAACGACCTAAAGGGAGAGAAGGTGGTGACATGAAAGTGAGTGAGAAAAGGAGAAAATACTAAATAATCACATCACAACAGTATAATCCTAATGTTAATTTAATATGATATATTCCTCTAAATATGGCTAAAAAAACATCCAAACGTCCAAAAAACATATTTTTTACCCCTCCAAAAGTCCCTTCCTTGCAGCACCCGCTGCTTAAAATGACTTCCAGCGGCCCTGGCCAGGCTAGCAAACCAGCTTGCTGGTTCCAGTGTAGTCTGCCTGCACCAACTGCACGGCTTCCCCCAGGTGTGGTCTGAGGATCTCTAGCAAAAACCTCCTTCTTCATCTCTGAAATCCAGTCCTCTGCATCCAACCCCAGTAAACTGTTCTCCACCTTCTCTACAGGCTCTTTCATACACAGATCGCGGAAAAATAGCCGTTTAGGAGTCCCGTAAAGCCAGCCGCCTCGCCACAGAAATTGCTTTCACACAGAGCCAAGCAGCACGGCCACATTACCGTGCTGCTCTGTACTTTCAGGTGAAATCCCCCGCTCCCGCATTGAAAGGCGAGCAGAGGGATTTCCAGCTCCTCCTAGCCCAAATTAATATTTTCATAGGTTAGTGTAGCCTAGGCTACTGTATGATGAACGAATTCAATTCAACAACAGACTTTCCTCCTTCTCCTAGTCCGCTGAGGAGATCTGTATCGGCATTTTCATTGGCTGTTTGCCGATATCATAACTTAATAAAAAAATGCGCTAATTTGCGGCTGCTGCACCTGGAAGAATCCCCTCCTACAGTAGTTCTGTGTCTGGAGCAATGTCCCGCCCACAGCGCTATCTGATTGGTTACACATCAAGCAATAGCCTATCAGAGAGCTCAGAGATGAAATCTTGACACCTCACCTCAGTGCTTTCTGTTCAGCCGCAGCCTGCACTAGACAGGGCGACAGTGCGAGGCTGCCTGAAGCGAGAGCAGCGGACTAGTTGGCTGTTGTAACTGTAACACTCACACTGTGTTAAGGTAAAGCAGCAGATATTGTCATGCCAAAGTTGTAATAAAGGTAATATACATAATAATTACCTACGCTGACATTGCAAAAACACCACGATCTTATGAGCGATTCGTATGAAGCGCTGCCTCGCACAGTGTGGTGTGTGGAGATAGGTCTGTCTATCAGTCTACTTTTTTTACTTTCACTCGTCACTTTCTTGATACATGAGGTGATTTCCCCTGTAATTTTTTTATGAATGAGCTGACCATTCGCACCTTTTCCGGCTCGCTGCGACGACCTTTCAAGTGGAGGCGGGTTGTCCGCCAATACGGCGATGTGACAACCTTTGGTGCCGGGACAAAAGGCGTACAAGAATTACCCACCAACGCGCGTTTATGCCTTTCACATCGGAGCCGCGAATCCTAATTTCCGCGCATTTTTCGGCTTTCATGGCCGGTGTGAAAGACCCTTACGCTCCTCAACCCTCCCCCCCCCTCCCTCCTCCCTCTCTGCTGATGATTTTGTAACCTTCTTTACTAAAAAGGTGGATGACATCAGCTCCTTCTTCCATCCTCCAGGCACCCTCACTAACACTCCCGACTCCAATCCTGCTCCTCGGCCCGCTGTCCCTGGATTTCCTTCCTTCTCCCCCCTCTCTCCCGATGAGGTGCTTAAACTCAACCGAACCACTTACTGCCCCCTCGATCCCATCCCTTCCTCTCTCCTCCAAACCATCTCACCGGACATATCTCCCTTCCTCACTACCTTCATAAACTCCTCTCTGTCCTCTGGTCTTGTTCCGCCTGCTCTAAAGGCTGCAAGAGTCAAGCCTCTGCTTAAGAAACCCTCCCTTGACCCTACTGCTATTCAGAACTACAGACCTGTCTCTCTTCTCTCATTTCTTTCCAAAACCCTTGAACGAGCAGCGTCCGAACAACTTTCTCTCTATCTCTCCCAGAATGACCTCTTGGACCCTCTGCAGTCCGGTTTCAAGGCTTCTCACTCCACTGAGACAGCTCTTCTTGCTGTCACAGAGGCCCTTCACACTGCTAAGGCCTCATCCTTCTCCTCTGTCCTTGTCCTCCTTGACCTGTCTGCTGCCTTCGATACAGTCAATCACCAAATCCTTCTTTCCACTCTGTCTGACCTCGGCATTTCAGGTTCTGCACTCTCCTGGTTTGCTTCCTATCTCTCGAACCGCTCATACCAGGTCTTATGGAGAGGGTCCGTCTCCAGATCCTGCCCTCTTACCACTGGTGTCCCCCAGGGCTCAGTCCTGGGCCCCTTACTTTTTCTTCTCTATATCAGATCTCTTGCCTATGTGATCTCTTCTCATGGCTTCTCTTATCACTGCTATGCTGATGACACCCAACCTTTCCTTTCCTTCCCCCCCTCCGACACTCAAATCGAGGCTCGCATCTCTGCATGTTACGTCATTTGGCAGACGCTTTTATCCAAAGCGACTTACAATAACACATTTTTTGTCAGCAATAGAGCAATCAACTATGGAGCACAGTCTATGACAACTACAACTTCTGAAGGAACAGTGGTACAGGTTTAGGTTAGTGGTACAAGGTTAGGTTAGGTTAGTTTTTTTTTTTAGTTTTTTTTTTTTTTAAGAAAGAGAGAGAACGAAGTTAGATCAAGAAGGGCCCAGATGGAGCCTGAAAAAGGTGTGTCTTTAGTCTTTTCCGAAAGATCGGCAGTGATTCAGCTGTCCTGACCGAAGGTGGGAGCTCGTTCCACCATTGAGGTGCCAGGGACGAGAAGAGTCGAGATCGGGATGAGCGACTTTTGAGCCCCCGTAGCGAAGGAGGGGCGAGGCGACCTGCACTGGTGGAGGAGCGAAGGGAGCGCTGAGAGGTTTGGAACCTGACCATGGATTGCAGGTACCGGGGAGCTGACTGGTGTACTGCCCTGTAGGCCAGTACCAGTGTCTTGAATTTGATGCGGGCCGAGATGGGAAGCCAGTGGAGCTCCTGGAAGAGGGGAGTGACGTGAGAGAATTTGGGTTGGTTGAATACCAGACGGGCTGCAGCGTTCTGAATGAGCTGAAGCGGTCGGATGTCGGTGGCAGGTAGGCCGGCCAGGAGCACGTTGCAGTAGTCCAGGCGGGAGGAGACAAGAGACTGGACCAGGAGTTGAGTCGCTTCTCTTGTGAGAAAGGGACGGATTTTGCGGATGTTGTAGAGAGAGAACATACAGGAGCGTGCTGTAGCAGCTATGTTGGCTGAGCAAGACAGCTGGTTGTCAAGGATCACCCCAAGGTTCTTAGCTGTTTGGGAGGGAAGTACAGTGGTGTTGTCAATGGAGATGGAGAGATCTGCGAGAGGGCAGTCTTTTCCTGGGAGGAAGAGTAGCTCGGTCTTACCAAGGTTGAGCTTGAGGTGGTGGGCAGACATCATAGTAGTGTGCAGTAGTAGTAGCCTAGTAGTGGATCGGGTGTCAAGACATGTGCACTCAGAACGGTAGGAAAGATGGAAAAAAAGAGCAATCACTGCAGCATCGGGCGCTTCGGGCAGATGCCCGGTGGCCTGGCCTGGCATGGCCTGCAAAAGAATAAAAAAATAAAAATTGCAGGCCAGGCCAGGCCACTCACTGAACAGCAGGCCACTATGTATAAGCTACGTTCACACAGGGCACCCAAGCCTTGCCTACGCCTTGCCTTTACCCATGCTTTTAAATAGGCGTCCTTTTTAGTCAATGAGGCTCTGTACACCGGGCGCCTGAGCGTGAACCTTGCGTCTATCCACGCCTTGCCTGACCTGCGCCGATTTTATCGTTTAGGCGTGAGTTCTATTTTCAAACTGACTAGGCGCGTGAAGGCAGGCTTCTTCTGTCAAGCCATGAAGGAAAAACGCGACAATATCCATGGGAAATGGCAAAGTCAACTGAATTTCAAAATAAAATGGAGTTACTACAACAGTGTTGAGCAGAGAGAGAGAGAGAGAGAGAGAGATTGACGGGTGTCACGTGGGGCTTTCTCCCGGTCGGCAAACAAATCTTCAGGAGAGAGAATAGAGACCGAAGAAGCAAGATGGACAATGTTGTTGTGCCAGCACATATTCTTGCAAGATTACCTCTCTAAAAAGTCCGACTATAGTCAGACCTGGTTATACATATCCAGCATCAATAGAACATTAAATATAGCCTATCAGATTTATTTTACCTACCCATGATAATTCGGGCCCACACGTGAAAAAATACAGTCGGGAGAGAGGAGAGGCGCTTGTGACTCGGCTCGGGAGCGTACCTATGTTCCCCGGGTCCTATATTCCCCGGGTCCTATGTTCCCCGTTTTTGTGGGACCGGGGAACATAGAACCTTTTCTATGAAAAAGGGTCCTATGTTCCCCGCTTTTCCCAAATAGGGTCCTATGTTCCCCGCTATGTTCCCTGGTCCGATGTGTCTCCCGAAATGCCAAAAACAGCCTACCTCATATGATCGCGTGATTCAATCAAAAGACAACACTCTCCGTAACATTTGGAAAACATTTGGTCTGCCTCTCGGTGAGGGGTTTGACGTAGACTCAGTTCTCATCGGACAGACATCTGTCCGTTCAATAATTCTGTCCATTTTCTGACGAATCAGTGTGGCCAAGGCCTTAGCCTTCTGCGAGGCACATTCATTTACCCACTGGGATCAATAAAGTAGCCATTGATATATTGATGTATTGATTCATTCATTGATTGAAATCCGTTGTGGGGGAATCTCACGGAGGAGCAGGCTGCTCGCTCATCCATTCGACCACTGCTTCAGCCTGATGCGCTGAAAATAAGTCTGAAGTTTATTGCACAGGCCATGAGAACTGATTTGAAAAATACTCTTTCCATAAGGACACTGTGAAACGCACCTTGCAGACAGCGGGAGCAGACTCGTTCCCTTATTTAGGCTACTAGGACTAGTTGAGTGAATAAAGTGGATTCGCTCAGTAGCAGCATCTCACCTACTCCTCATCTATTACGTGCCAGCGCCCAGCATACGTGTTTATTCTACCAGACAAACAATGACTGCAAATGGCTGTATTATTTGAGCCACCTGTAGCCTAGTAGGCTATTGCACTCGCTGCCTGTGCGCTCCCGCATTGATTTTAAGGCGCAGACAACACTCACATAATATTTAAAAAAGGCCTGGTAATCCCCGAGACAGAACTCAAAAATGATGGTGGGAAAAAAAATGACCTAGTCGGCAGGCCCTTTCCAAATGTTACGGAGTGTTGTCTTTTGATTGAATCACGCGATCATATGAGGTAGGCTGTTTTTGGCATTTCGGGAGACGGACCAGGGAACATAGCGGGGAACATAGGACCCTATTTGGGAAAAGCGGGGAACATAGGACCCTTTTTCATAGAAAGGGTTCTATGTTCCCCGGTCCCACAAAAACGGGGAACATAGGACCCGGGGAACATAGGACCCGGGGAACATAGGGATGACCCCCTGTCATCCCTCCAGGTTCAGCGTGCAATAGGCGTGCGGTGTGATCACAAAAGCGTGTAATTCACGCCCAGCTCAAGGTCTGCAGGCGTAGGCGTGGGTTGAGGCAAGGCAAGGCGTAGGTTCCCTGTATGAACGTAGCGTGTGTTCCTAGTTGCACAGATAGCAGGCAGGCAGGCTGTAATCAGTAGTGGCTAGACTGAAAGTATGGGTTGGATTGCTTTTGGGCTTCACAAAAGTGGAGAAGGAGGCAGAAGCAGCACTAGCACTGCAGCAGGTGCTCCTGCAGAGCTGGTGTTGAACTTATCAGAATCAGGAACCTTCAGGTAGGCTACAATTTCAGAGCATAAAGTGAAACATGTAGGCTATATGCTTATTGCTTTCACATTAATGTGCTTTATGAGATTATCAGTAGGACTGCACAATACAGTTTAAAGTGGAGATGAAGCAGTTTGATTTGATTATTTTTGTATTTACATTTAACCTCAGACAAGACAAGACAGGACACTGCACTCTTCCTTAAATGAAGTTTGCTGTTTGCTTTTGTACAGAGGCATGTTTTTGTTTTTACTTCTTCATACTTGCAGTTATCTAGACAATGTTGAATTCTATTAGTGAACAATAGGAAACATGTAACCTGTAACCGGCATTATATTCACCAAACCCTGTAACCCTGTAACCGGCATTATATTCACCAAACCCTGCTTCAAACGGCCCACATTTTTGTGTGTGTGTTTTTGTGTGTCCGCGTGTGTTGGCCTGGCTTGCATGGTATCTAATGCCCGGCCTGAATTATGGTCCCAGTCCGCCCCTGTCCGGCATTATAGTCTGGAGCCGTCTCCACCGCCTCTGGACCTGGGGGCGTAAACCAAGGACACGGAAACAGTCTACCAGAAACATGTGCACCAAAAAAATCTTAACGCTCAATTAATTTTCAGATGCAAAGCTTCTGTATTGGCTAAAAAGATGTGATATTGTGAATCCGCAAATTTTCTACAAGAACTTCTGCAAAAACATTGTGTTTTTATGTTTTATGGGGACAACGGATGGAAATTAGCCTCGTGCTAAATCCGGCAATTTTTACACTTTTACTATGTTCCAGGTTTTATTATCTGTTCTATGGTTTCTGTGTTCATTAATTTTGCACTGTCCCGTCCAAATAAATAAATAAATAAATAAACTTCGTTTGGTAGGTCAATTTATTTTAACTTTTATCCTGTTTCCGGACTAGGCCGAGAGGTGTAATTCAAGGATAATGGAAACCAGCTTAGGCCGAGCTTAGGGATCGAGAGCGGATCGAGCGTGTGAGATTCCTAGTATAAAAGCGAGCTAGGGCTCTGTCTGTTTGTTACTTTGTTTGTCTCTCTGTCTGTCTGTCCCACTGATGACATCATCAGTGATGTCATAAATTCAATCACTCTCTCACACAAAAGAGACTGTCACGCACGCACTCGCGCGCGCACACACACACACACACACACACAAAGTCCCAGTGATGATGTCATCAGTGATGTCATACTGATGACATCATCAGTGATGTCATGAATTCACTCACTCACACACACACGAGACAGACAGAGACACTGAAAGAAGTGGGACTCCCGTCTTCAGCCATGGACAGATGTATGTTGCCAGCTCCAGGACAGGTGATCCAGCATCCCAGAAGTATGCCATCAAGGAGCAGCCAGGACTCGGCCGCGAGATCATACAACTTTAAATTAGCATAAATAATGTAGAAGATGAGAGCACATAACACCAGTTATAGGGCGTCTCTAGCATATATTGCCTTTCACTATGAATTGATGGGCTAATTTTCTTTATCTTTTTGTCAATTGTTGTGCTTACTTTACCCAATATGAATCCTGGGCCTGGCAGCCAGTGTGGCAGTCTCAGCCTCTGCGCATCTCCAGGACAGAGACAGATCAATTTGAATTACCCAGTAGCCTCTCTCACAGAGCATGAGAGTAATGGTGATCTTTAACAGCTGAGATGGCCGCACTAACCTCAGGGAGCCCAGGAGCCGGTGATACAAAATATACATGACTCCCACAGATACACCCAGAGAGAGAAAGAGGGGGGGTTATGAAAACCTAAGGTTATTAATATAACCCCAGTTCTTTGAGTAATATGTGCGAAGCGTTTCGCTATGGTCATGCATGGTTATCCCTGCAGGAGCACATATCATTGCTGTCGGGCAGAAACCTCGTATCTCCAAATTCCTCCATCAATGTCCTGGAGAGACACTCCCCTGAATATGGCCCAGGATGTGGCCAAGCCATGAGTAGAGTATGCACGCAGACGCGGGGGTGGCTGTACTGTACAGTCGACTAAAAGTTTGAGTATTTTAGTCTCGTCTTAGTCAATGAAACTAAAAGTCTGAACATTTTAGTCTCGTCTTAGTCTTGGGGAAAAAGGTAGTCGACTAACATTTTTCATCATAGTTTTCGTCTACGAAATTAACACTAGCTGTACACCCTGACTCATGTGAGCCAGAGCAATTGCCTCTACTACCCAGTGAGAGATGCTGCTGTGAGACAGGCTGACCTGCCTGAGAGATGCTGCTGTGAGACAGGCTGACCTGCCTGTGAGACAGGCTGACCTGCCTGATGCTGCTGTGAGACAGGCTGACCTGCCTGTGAGACAGGCTGACCTGCCTGATGCTGCTGTGAGACAGGCTGACCTGCCTGTGAGACAGGCTGACCTGCCTGATGCTGCTGTGAGACAGGCTGACCTGCCTGTGAGACAGGCTGACCTGCCTGATGCTACTGTGAGACAGGCTGACCTGCCTGATGCTGCTGTGAGACAGGCTGACCTGCCTGAGAGATGCTGCTGATGCAGGCTGACCTGCCTGGGGTTTTGCCCAGGGGACGAACAGCTGCCTGCTCTTCCTGAGGTCCCTCATATTATCCATGCGAGTGCACACGGAACGAACTGGATATAACCCGCACACCTGCTGCTCTCCAGACAAGCAGCAAAGGCCAAAAGGTCAATGGGAGAACATGAGCCAATAACCTTGTGCACAAAGGCTGGGTTGGGTATGGCATCCTCACAGCCCCTGGGGCGAAATGCGCACATGAGGGATGGACCGAGAGCATGTGAATATGATTCTCTTAGCGGAAGCTAAGTCAGCAGCAACATTGTTTTGAGGGACAGATGTTTTACGGTTGCTGTTTCTAATGGTTCAAGGGAAGACCCTTCAGTCCCTCCTGAAGCACAGCCAATCCCATGGACCAGAGGTCTGGAGACAGCTAGTGAGGGAGAGAGAGATAAAGAGAGAGAGAGAGACAGAGACAGAGAGGGAGAGAGAGACGTAAGGGACAAATTTAAGACTACTGAGAAGCCGTCGGAGGCTATAT